>NC_087208.1:66971025-67025585 GCF_015104395.2 Macrobrachium nipponense | reverse complement strand
GCCACGGCTGGTACCAGCGAACTGACGCACCGTGAGGATACGCACCGATCTCACCGTGACAGTGGAGCTCGCCGGTCGCCTGACCGTCACTCTCACAGAGAGCGATCGGGTACGGCGACCAGCACCAGCTCCTCTGACACACGAGACCGGAGCCGCTGTTCTCGGTCCAGCCGTTCTCCACAGCGAGACGGCTCGACTAGGTCTGCAGCTCGATCGCCACCGCGGGTTGGCGATCGCCTGCAGCTCCAAGCCCGCGTGGTTCTGCCAGCGAGCGAGGAGGGAGCGTCAGGTCTGCCTTTTCCATACCTTCAACCTCCTCGGATTACACCGGGAGGGGCGAGGTATTGAGGAGTGATCGTGAGGGGTGCGCCCCTCAGGATCCCACCACGGCGTCGTACGTACCAGGCACGGTTCTCGGACCAGCCAGGTCGTACGCACAGGTGGTTGGAGCAGACCGAGAGGGGTCTGTCGCTGTTCCTCTCCTTGAGGGAGGAGGGTCTCGGGAGTTGCTCCTGCTGAGGGACTGGACGGTCCGACTCCGCAGGAAGCAGTCACTCCTGAGATCCAGAGGAACTTTGCGAGGTTATTACGCTGATTCGTCAGCACAACGACCTCACAGAAGGATCGCTGCTCCCACCATCCGAGCCCACGTCCTGGCTCGAGTCGTTCTGGGGCCCGAAGAGGGAACCCAGACCGACGGTGGGTTTGCCGCGTTCTGAGCTGCCGGACTCAGTGCTGGACCAGGTTGAATCGCTTGTCTCCGGACAAGACGGCTCGCTCAAGTCTGGCAGGTCGAGCAAGCTGCTTCCACCTCCTCTGCTGCGACAGCGGCGTTTTTTACGTGCCATCTGAAGACCCGATGCCGCCCAAACAGGTGAACCCGGAGTTAGCCAGGCTGACTTCGGGTGTGTCTCTGCAGCAGCTCCTGTCCGAGAACCTGTGGTTCTCGCAGCAAGAGACATTCGGCCTGGAAGCTACCTCCATGGCAGCTTTCCAGGCCGTCTCCTGGCTAGATCTGTGGTCCCTCACAGTATCTAAGGTCGCAGCCAACTCCGGGGGAATTTCTCCCGAAGATGACTCGGCCTTCAGGAGACTTTTGCCAGTCTGGGGGAGGAGCCATCTCCTTCCTTGCCCACCAGACGGTGAACCTGTGGGCCAACCTGGTTCTCCGACGAAGGGACGCTGTCCTTACTCGGGTTTCCAGGGCGGCCGGGCGTGAAGCGGCGTTGGGACTTCGCAACGGACCTTTACGGAGTTTCCACGTCTCTCTTCTCAGGAGAGATGGTGGACGCTGCGGTGGACAGACGGCGCACTGACGACAGTGACCGTCTGGTTCACCAGGCAGTCTCGAAGGCCTCTGGGCAGCCTTGGACTGCGGCCAAGTCTAACGGCTCGGCTAGCGCTTCCTCGGTGGCTAAGACGGTAGCTGCGTCGAAGCCCCGGGGAATGACTCTGTCTTCTTCGACTTCTAGCAAGGGGAGCCGTAACCAGCCCTCCTCCTCCTGTGGAGGCTCTGGGAGGAAGTCGAAGAAAGGGGGGAAACGCTAGGGACGGCGTTCCCCCTCACCTGCTGCCGGAAGTGGGGGGTGCCGGGCCAGCCATTGGGCAACTTGGCAGCGCTACGGCGCCGAGACCTGGATTGTAGATGTCCTTCGGGAGGGAGATCTATTACCCTTCGAATCTCGGTCACCCCTCACCTCCAACCCGGTCCAACAGCAGGCGTACGTTCCAGGGGCATCGAAGGACGTAGCATTGAGACAGGAGATCAAGACCATGCTGAGCAAGAGAGCTGTAGAAATCGTCACGGATCAATCACCGGGCTTTTACAGTCGACTCTTCCTGGTGGAAAAGTCTACGGAGGCTGGCGCCCGGTGATAGATCTCTCTCCCCTGAACCGGTTTGTTCGCCAGACCCGGTTCACGATGGAGACGGCACGTTCAGTGCTCGACTCTATCAGGGAGAACGATTTTACATGCTTTCAGTGGACTTGAAGGATGCGTATTTCCAAATACCCATTCATCAGTCCTCCAGAAAGTACCTCCGCTTCATCCTCGACGGGACGGTGTACCAGTTCAGGCCACTCTGCTTCGGTCTCTCAACCGCCCCACAGGTGTTCACGCGAGTGTTCACTCTGGTGTCTGCTTGGGCCCATTCGCAACGGGATACGTCTGATGGGGTATCTCGACGATTGGTTAGTCCTGGCGAGCTCCCGCTCGCAGTTGCTACAGGACAGGGATCGACTGCTCGAGTTCTGTCGCTCTGGGGATCGTTGTGAACTTCGAAAAGTCCGATCTCGAGCCCAAGCAAGAGGATGAAGTACCTGGGTATGCTGATCGACACGGTAGCAGGGAGAGTCTTCCCCGCAGACTCGCGGATTAGCAAATTCAGGGAGGCAGCCAACCAGTTCCTGTCTCGGCAGGAACGGGTAGCTCAGCGATGGCAAGTCGTGATCGGACACCTGTCGTCACTCGGGAAGCAGTCCCTAACGGGCGTCTTCACCTGCGGTCTCTTCAGGGAGACTAAAGGAGAGTTGGTCACAGGCGACGGATCCCCCAAGCTTTCCATTGTCACTGACACAGGAGGTGAGGCAGGACCTAGCCTGGTGGCTGGACGACAGGAACCTCTTAAGAGAGGAGCCTCTGCGCACTCTCCCCCCGGACATGCAGCTGCTCTCAGACGCATCGACCGAGGGATGGGGCGCACACCTGGAGAGTTGCTGACTTCAGGAGTGTGGTACGAGAACGACAAGCACCTTCACATCAATGTACTGAAACTCAAGGCAGCGTTCCTCGCTCTCCAAGAGTTCCAGGACCGCTTGATGGGACACTCAGTGGTGTTGATGTGCGACAACATCACGGTGGTGGCTTACGTCAACAAACAGGGGGGGGCTAGTGTTCTCCCGTTGTACCAGTTGACTCGGCAGGTGCACGAGTGGGCCTCCGAGGCACACTCAATAGAGCTGTCGGCACGCTACATTCCAGGGAAGGAATGTAGTAGCAGACACGCTCAGCGTCGGGGGATCAAGGGATAGGGACGAATGGTCTCTACACCAGGACGTGGCGGAAAGGCTCTTCGACCTGTGGGGGCGACCAGTCGAGGATCTGTTCGCCACCCGGCACAACAGGAAGCTCCAGGTGTTCTTCCCGGCCGTGCCGGACCCATGGGCAGCTGCAGAGGAGGCTCTTTTTCAACGCCCGTGGGACAACCTTTTCTTCGCCTATGCCTTTCCCCCGTTCACCCTGATTCGCAAGGTGATCAGTCGAGCACTGGTCACCCCGAATCTCAGGATGATCCTGATGGCTCCCAAATGGCCACAGGCCATTTGGTATCCGGACCTGCTGGCTCTTCTCGCAAGAGAACCGAGAGAGATTCCCCCTTGGCACAACCTTCTTCTCGCCCAGCCACACGTCGAGCGGTACCACCGAGCAGTCCAGTCCCTACGTCTTCACGGCTGGCTGTTTATCCAACATCTCTTGCGAACGAGAGGCTTTTTTCGTAGCGCAGCAACAGAGATGGCTGGAAACGTCCGTCAGTCCTCTGCAGCTGTGTACCAGGGGAAGTCGGCCGTCTTCTGTGGTTTGGTGTCGTAGACGGGGCTATCTCCTCTCAGAGCCACTCTTCAGCAGGTAGCGGATTTCCTCGTTTCTTCGCGAGAGAAGCTCCTCTCAGTTCCCACAGTCAAAGGATACAGAGCCGCCTTGACGCTCGTCCTGAAACTGACGGATTGGACATCTCGAACTCGTTCGAGATCTCCTTACTTAGGAGGAGCTTCGAAAGGTCTTGCCCACCCAGGGAACTCACAAGCCCCTCTTCTTGCTGGACCTGGCATCGGCGAAGAGAGTACGGGAACTTCAGGCCGATAATGATGCGGATGAGATGCTGCTTTGTCCTGGGAGGACGCTACGGCGCTATCTGAAGAGAACTCGACACCTCGGGCCTGAGTGTCGACGCCTCTTCGTTGTAGCACCGGGGTCACCAAGAAAGAAGTATCAAAGAACACTCTTTCGTCCTGGCTGCGTGAGGTCATCAGGAGGGCGTATGAGGCTGATGGTAGTGACGACATCCGTACGTCCCGTCCGAGAGCTCACGAAGTCAGAAGTATTGGCCCCTCGTTGGCGTTTCGTAAGAACTTCTCCGTGGCGCAGGTATGGAAGGCAGGGGTCTGGTACAACCAGACCACCGGCACCTTCCTTATACCTTTTGGATATTGCCCAAAGGTCCTTGGATCGGTTTCCTTAGGACCCGTGGTGGCTGCTCAAACACGTCGTCTAGCTAACCCAGACCTAGCAGGCTGAACAGCATCGAGTCCTGGTGTGACTGTATGAATAGATAGTAAATGAGAAAGTGACTGCTTCTCTTTCTATCTTTTTCTACCCCTCTACCTGTGGGTAGAGGGATACCGGTCATCACCCTGCTGGATAAGGACGAGATGCCGGTGAGCTATATGACAGAGCCCCATCCTATCCCTTTCACTAGGGATAGGAGCAGAATATCCACCACTTCCTTCTACAAGGGGGGGAAGTGGATGCCTACAAGAGTCAAAACCATGACTTTATCTTTGCTCCTGTACAGGAACAAGTTCTTACATTGCTGGTACGAAGAGATACGCTTGCCTCTCTCTTTAGTACTCGGTCCAGAGGTCTGACCATTGATCCTGCGGTGCACACCCGATCAATCGGACAGAGGCTTGGATCCCTCCCTCGCTCTTACGACCAGGGAGGCTTCCAAGGTTGGGCGAACACCAGTCTGTTCACAAAAGACTCAGATTCCACCCACCAAGAAGTGAGTCTTCCTATTGTAAAAGGACCGAAGGTTTGTATGCCGGTCGGAACAAATGACAATTTGTCCAAAATGCATTTTCCTAACTATACAAACCTGAGGTCCTTTTACACATAGCCCCACCTCATGCCACCCCCTCACTGCGCAGTTTTTGCTTGGGCCAAAAGCAAAAGTGATTTGTTTACCTCCCAGTCTCGCGCGCGCGCCTGTCGGACAAGCAGTTAAC
The DNA here is from genome assembly GCF_015104395.2 of Macrobrachium nipponense. NCBI lineage: Eukaryota > Metazoa > Arthropoda > Malacostraca > Decapoda > Palaemonidae > Macrobrachium > Macrobrachium nipponense. The sequence continues at coordinate 67,020,580 of NC_087208.1, read as the reverse complement.
TACCGAACCCCTTGTTCGAAAGCTTACGACCTATCCAGCTGACTGCTAGTACCTTCCTATTGTAAAAGGACCTCAGGTTTGTATAGTTAGGAAAAATGCATTTTGGACAAATTGTCATTTTTGGAAGCTTAATTTTATACATTCAACTTACCTGTCAGATATATACCATAGCTATTACTCCGTCGTCCCTGACAGAAATCGAATTTCGCGGCACACGGCAGGTAGGTCAGGTGATCTACCCCCCCGCCGCTGGGTGGCGGGAATAGGAACCATACCCGTTTTCTAATTCATATTTTTTCTGTCGCTTGGAATGTAAACAACGTTTGCAGTTCCTCCTGATGGATTAGTGTTTCATCGCCATCGATTGTCTGGCTAACTTTTACAGGGAAGTAATAGATCTTTGGTTCGGCATACGCTTTTGTTAACTTTTAGTAATTTTTGATAAAATTACTTCGAAAATTTCGAAGATTAGTGACGTGTACTACCGAAGTTTCGGTAGACACTCATGCACTTTCACGAAGTGAATTACTTATACTTTCATGAAAGTGAATTACTTATATTTATTCATTAATACAAATAAGTGTTAGAGTTTGATTGAGGAAATGTATATCTTTCTTCCTAGTTGGGGAAGTCAGAAAAGTAACTATCCTTTAGAAGCTTTATTAGCTCTTGTGTTAACGAGCAATTATAGTAGTAACAGTACTAGTAGTTGTTGCATCCTCATCACCTTCTTACTCCGCAGAATCTACAATATCATATTTGCAAATTGTAGACTTTCGGATATAGTTCAAATGCGAACTCTTAGAACGTAAGAAGTGAATATAGTGTTCCCCCATTACAATGGAGGGTGCGTCTGATCGGCTCTGTCCTCGCTCTCAGGTCTAGACCTCTTCCAAGCTCACAAGCCCAGAGGAGAAGGAATGTCGAAAACTGTAAGGAGGTTTCAGAGAATCCCCACCGGGTCAGGCGTTCCCCTCGGCAGGTTCTGTAGAGCGTCCCAGACTGCCAGGGATAGCCATTGGAAAGGCATCCTAAAACGGTGTTTCTCCCTTTTTATGCCTACTGTTCCACGATGGATATGAGAACTTCGAATGAATGAAATTGACGAAGATCGTCGTATAATGCCTTCTGGTAGAATTATTCAAAATGAGAATGACATTAATCGATCCACCTTTCGAAATCAGGCGACGGTTTAGCGCCTTCTAATATAGAGATCATTCGATAACATTTGTGATAAAGTCATTGTTCGAACATTTTTTCGCAACTAGACGAGAGCGCGATCCCATGGGGGTATGAGAAATTGTTATTTCAACATAAAATTCCCCATCGGTGCATTTTTAGATATAGATCTATCTGATGAGAACGATTTAGATTATTTTGTCAATCGATTGAATTATATGGATCTCGTTGAGTGATAAAGCATATATGTATGACTTTTAAGCTTCTAGCTCCTACCATGCTTAGGACAAATCGCCTTAGGACTACGGTATGGCAAGGCATATACACATACCGATGTGCTATAATGGTCAAGTGAAATCCTTACAAAATTTCCTAAATTAATACGGTTTACCTTAATGTAACAGTATTATAGAGGATTCTATTACGCTAGAGTATGAGTTATATGATGCTATCGTGTCTTCGAGAAGTGATCGGAGAAGCATATCTTTATTGGTGAATTGAGAGTAGGATAGAAACATTTTTCTTCGTGTTAGAAGAGGTTTCCATGAATTACCAGTTCCCTTCTAGGACTTTCCTAGGAAGGAATATGTTTAAAAGGATTGTTTAGACGACACCTATTTAGTTTCTAGACTTGTCGAAGTCTCGTTCGCTTAATTATGCTTATATAAAAACTTCCTGAAGTTCGATAATAATTTTATAAGATTCCTTTATTTGTAATGGGAAGTTAACTGGCAAAACCCTTCTGGGGGGGGGGAAAAAAAAAAGGGGAAGGCCAGGGACAGCTTTCGAAGACTGCTTTCGCTTTGAGATCAACGCAGTACCATCTTGTTCTCAGTCGTGAGCGGTCGTTTACAGCTCTCTCTCCTGCGGAATGGGATAATTAACCGTATCTCTTCCCTACAATCGTGGTCTTAGCCTCGGATTGAGGGAATACTGAAGCTATCATAAATAAATATTGTCTGCCATTTTGTTAGGAAGCCTTCGATAAGAAAGATATTACAACCTTTCAATGCTGTTTACCGTAGGTAACATGATTAAAGGATTTCTAATGCAGCAGAACATATATTATTTCAATGCACTCATACTTACGAAAGCATGGCTTATTAGAGTACATACTTAGTGAGAAGAGAGATGTAATAGAGATTCACTTCAAGACTACGGTATGGTTAAGTCTTTCGAGAAAGGACACAACCGTATTTAGAATCGGATATTGCGCAGAAGTTGTATGAGTCGGATGGGAAACATTCTTTTAGTGGGAAATGGTTTCCCTGAATGGATTATACTACGTATATAAAAGTTTTTCATAATAAGAACGGAATTAACATATGAAAGGATGTCGGGTACCATAAAGAGACAGATGTTCTGGCACATAACATAAAGATAATTAGTAGGAGGCGCCAGCCTGGTGCAATAAGCCAAGAGCACCATCCAAAATATTTCTCGTTTGAGCGAGTTATTAAATAAAAGCAATGCAAGAATTTGCGAGTCCGTGAGAACCTCGATCGACGATAATAACTGTTAAAGTATGTCTAACATTTATTGCAAAGAATTGTGAGAACCTGCGAGAAGTCTTCTTCATAGATCTCTTAGCTAAGGTAGAAGACGAAAACAGTCTTCCTGTAAACTGCTTTCCTTTTCCTCGAACCATGCCATAAGGAATCATAAGCGCCAGCCCAGACGCCTGGCTCCAACTAGAAAATAATTAGTTAATATAGATATACCTTAGAGCAAATTATGCTTTCCTACATAGGGCTGGGAAGTTACTCAGTCCCTCGCACTGGAGTAGTCCTTCTCGTTCAGGAAAAAAGGGGGGGGGATACGGAAGAATTAACCAGGAGAAAGAATAATTCCCCTTTCGATATACTCGAATTAGAGGAAAATTGAGAAGAAACATCCAACTATGGAAGTAGTACTGTAGAATTATAGGATTCTTACAGCACCTCTTCTTATTTTGATATCGAGATTTCCTGACCACGGTTGCAAGTAATGGGCCATAAAGGCTCCAGCCAGGCTTTAACCAGGCGATAGGCGCCAGCCAGGCGCGAAGCGCCAACCAGGCGCGAGGCGCCAGACAGGCGCAAAGCGCCAGCCAGACGCGAGGCGCCAACCAGGCGCAAGACATCAGGATCTCTTTGAGAACTGACACAAGATCAGTTTTTTTCCTGACAGGGACACAAGTTGTTGCACAGGTGGCCGTGGCCCTTGTCAGGATTAACTGAAATTGCGGAAGTCTCTAACAAGAACAGACTTCTCATGTCAGGTAATATAGTGGTCGCGTGAGCGACTTCTTTCCTAGCAAGAGGAGTTGTTTTGGGAGAAACTCTCTTTGCCAGATCAACCCTCTACTGACAATTATTCTAGATATCGCACAGGCGAACGTAGTACGTGTCAGGATAAGTGGGTTCTTCTGCTTTATAGACCTTTACATGGTGAGAGAACCGATATCTTAGAGGTCTCTCGCTTTCCTCAACCTTATGAGACAAGTGATAGAAAATTATATCGGACTCATAAGTTTAATCTGGGTGCAGGTTTTAGAAAGACCTTGGCAACCCCATTTTTTATTGCATGTTTCGGCTAGTCCCTTGAACCATGCAGCTCCTCTTTCTCCTCTTTCATTGTTATTATCCTACTCCTATGTAAACATATAACAAGGGAGACCTTGTAATGTTTTGGTACTGGAAAAGACTCGTAGGAGCTCTCAGTATTGGGTGAGAGGCTCTTTCAAGTATTTGAACCGTACATTACGGCCTGATGTCCTAGGATAGGAATCTTGAATGATTCTCCTCGATCCTGGATCATTTATTAGGAGAATAGGATAATAATAATTTGTTGTTTTGCAGAATAACGAAGATAGAATTTTCCATTCTCTTGTTGCCCAGGCACGAGGACGGGAAGCAAGAATATAAGAGAGAGAGGTAGCAATATACGCCATCTTTATTTTATAGAAAGGGGAATAAAATTTAGTCTTTTTCCCCTAAAAATATAACTCTTTACAGAATGTAAGACAAAGGGCGTCAAAGAAAGAGAGGATAATACGTTATGCCTCATTTTATACTTAGAGAGGTTGGATTCACAGAGGTCACGTTCTTCTCACAGCAGGTTTTGGAAGTCTTTTCCAAGACAGTCTGAATATTCTTTCAGCATCTATTTTAAATGGACCTTAACAACCTCTCCACTCTGAGTCTGTCTGCGTGCAGACTGACCAGAAGTGGACATGAATGAGAGGATGTTTCAAGGTAAATGACAGTAGTCATGGATAAGATATATAATTACTGCAGATCGTGCTAGAGGGAATGAGGAAACTGTCCTCTTCCGATACCTCTGTGAACCATAGCGGTTTTTTCTTCCCTTTCAGAGGGAAGAATCACCTTTGTATATATCTGCTATCAAAGAACGCAGTAAAAGGCTATACTCTGTCTCTATAAAGGGAATTGGAGATAGCAGAGCATTAGGATCTTCGGGATCTTATACAATACCTCAATACGACAAGACTAGGAGATCTTATAATTACAATGGGATCCTATTTGGGCCTCAGATTCCGTGTTCTGACAAGATGGAACTGCTCCTCATCAATGTTTCTCTTGGTACTAAACAACCAAAATGACAAGTGAAATTTTGGGCTTGGAATCTGGAATCAAATTCTAGAAAGACTCGGCAATGGGTTCCTGCCAGCATGGTATGTTTGGCAAAAGAACTAAAACCTTTTATTCCTGGATCAACGCTTTCAGATAAAGGATTCGTTGTCCAGGCAATGTATTTACGTTGTCATCTACAAAAGAAGACAAGGTTTAAACGTTTGCTGACAGTCTTTGGAATACGATGAGGCTCAAAATTACTTCCCAGAACGGTTCGAAGAGATATAGAGCTAGAAATCAGGAATCCTCCCAATTTCAGCTCAGAGTCTCCTTAGACTTCCAGGCTCTTTCCCTGCCTTTGTGCAAGGATAGGGAAGATTTTGCAACAAGAGAACTCATCAACATGTAGGAAGAGTGCTCATTAGCAACGGAAGTATCAAGTATGATCCTCCTAGGAGGAAGACTGGTCTCTCGGACTATTAGATTTCCTATTGTCTACTGGATGTAGCTGACTAAAATTACCTCCCCTTGTTGCAGAGGCCATAAGCTCAAAGTGAAAGAATTTTTTCCACCCTTTTCCATCCTCCTGATAAACGATTGTGGATGTTCAGACTTTCGGACAATGTAGCGCCAATCAGGTGCCAAATGCCAAACAGGCGTAAAGACGCCAGAGCAAGACAGTCCAAATAAACACTGTCATTGTCTGATGAGGAGAATGAGTAGGCCTCCAATCTGGCGCAGATGCGCTAGAGGAAGAATTAAATCAGGCAAATAAGTGACCGAGGTGGACATTGCCAGTTTTCATCGGGACTCTTAACAAGCTCGAATCTCCAGCAAGTGGGGAGAAGTCAGCCAGGCGCGAGGAGCCAGCCAGGCACCAGGCAAGAGAAGCGCCAGCCAGCCACGAGTGAGGCGCCAGCCAGGCGCGAGGCGTCAGCCAGGGGCGAGGTGCCAGGCTGGCGCGAGGCACCAGCCAAGCGCCAGCCAGGCGCAAGCCAGGCTCTGGGCTTCATCCAGAAGAGATCTGTTTCAAAGAAAGCCCTGGTCTTCTTTGGAACAGTGGAATCTCTAAAGCACTTCTTGAGTAACTTGATGATTCCTTCAAACAGCTAAGAATTAAAAGCGCTTGAAGTGCGAGCTTTTAACAATTCTTGTTCTTTCCATAACAATATGTCGTGAGAGACATATTAGCTGTAATAACGGGAGAGGCAACTCGGTGTTGACTTCTCTTTGCACGAAGGAGATCAAGTGGGCCTATGAGAGATCCTTCTCTCTTTGTTATACGTGTCCACGGATGCGTTGCTGGGATAGGGAGCCGACACTGATCCTTAACTAGTGAATTAAAAAATTTTTATTTTAACATAAGTGTATTATTTTCTGGGGTTATTTGAAATGAGTATGGGGATAGCTCTTTTCAAATTAAGCACAAACCCTCGTGTTAGGATGAGGTGATCGGGATCGGTGTTGTGCTCCTTAAAATTATGCCAATAGGCATTGGTGTATTGTCATGTAAGTGGATAAGACCCCATTGACAAATGACCACTAGATTCTGTCAAGTAAGTGGATAAGACCCCACTGACAGATCTACAAGAACTCTTAGCCATAGGTCACATCCTTGCTGAGGCTCTTGAGACGAAGCAGACTACTAGCAATAGCTAGGAAGTCGACCCTTCGTCTAAACACATAGGAACCAAGGTTTGTTCCGATACGTAATACAAACCCTCGGTCCTTTAACAATAGGAAGGTAACTAGCGGCAGCTGGGACGGTCGTAAGCTTCGAACAAGGGGAGAACGGTAGTTAACTGCTTGTCCGATCGTGCGCGCGCCCGCGCGCCCGAGAGGTGAAGAATCACTTTTGCTTTCGGCCGCGGGTGTGAAGGACGTGTTCGTCATCGCTCTCTGCCCGCTTCATCGTCGTATGCTTTGTTTATATTGTGTTTTCTACTAATGGTTTGGTTTGAATCCTTGAAAATGAAACTGTAAGTACACTGTTTTTCATTTTCATTACTTAATTATGAATCAAACATGGAGCTATCGCCGTAGAGACGGCGATTTCCGCTCTTTTCATGAATTGAACCCTTGAATTATGTCTCGGTGCCGAGGGCGGGCGCACTCGCGCCGAGTCATGTATTTTGGGCGAAAGTGTGTAATTGAAAGATGTAAGTACTCTTTTTCATTATATTTTTGCCCTGTGCGTTCGTTGCCGAGAGCTTGATTGCGCTCGGCAAGAGCCTCTTATTTTGTATGAATAGAATGCAATGAAAGTGGATTCGCAATGCAGTTTTCTTTTCATTTTCATTTATTAATTGCATCAAATTTATTTTGGTTACGATTTATTGCTGTGAAAGTGAAAATAGCAAGTGCAGTATTGTTCATTTTCATATATATTTATGATAGCATCATATTTTTAGGATCAAGTTTCCGCTCTTACCGGGAATTGATTTTTCCCTCTTTAAGTTCTATGAAGTGAATCGCAAGTGCAGTATTCTGTTCATTTTCATATTACTTTTCACTGCTGTGCGGGGGTAGGGAAGCGAAGGTCTGCCAGGAAGTCGTCGGAAAAGCTCTCCCTGCGACTCCCTTGTTGGTATCCGATTCTTCGTCTTCTTTCCTGCCCCCCCCGCTCAGCTTCCTCGTATTTTGTTTTTGGGGTCTTCCTTCCGTTCGGGGTGGGGGCATGTCTCCCCCCCCCCCGTGCGTGAGGGAACCCCTCTTACTAATCTGTCTATGCTACCGCAGGTGCTACAGCCGTGGGAGACGACCTTGGGACAGGTATGGACCCACTGCGCTGCAGGGTGCGTGCCTAGCATCCACGATCTGCTGCAGAGTCTAGCGAGGTCTGGGGCGGTGACCTTGGAGTGGTCTCCACTACAACCTTCACGGCCGCTTATGCTGCTTCCCCCGCTGGTCTACACTCCCCATGCTGTGTCGGTGACGCCGTCTGCCGCTTCTAGGGCCGGTCGCCGCCGTACCGAGGAGGGGTATGCCGCCGCCGCCTGTGTTTTTCTTCGTGTTGCCTGCCCCAGACTTCCGCTGTTTCCAGCAGCTCGCCCCTGGACCGGCCGCCAGTACCACGCTGGCTGCCGATGATTCTACGAGGCGATGGCTGGGCCTGCCGTACCTGTCGCTGATGTGGTTCCCGCTACTGGCTTGGCTGTCCTTCTGTGTTTAACCGCTGCCGCGGTTTCCTGCCCGCTCTGAGCTGGTTGCTGTTCCTGTCGCTCCTGGTTCCTGCGCCTGTCCATGCTGGTCCTCCGCCCATGGTGTGTCTTCCCCAGTCCCAGGTCCTTCCGGACAGGTGCAGTCGGGCCGTGTTGCTTCGGCAATAGGCCCGACTCCGGCCTGGATGGAGGACCTGACGACTGTCCCTGCGTGAGCTGACGAAGAAGAGGAAGGTGTCATCTTCGTCTGTTGCTGCCTCTTCCCCTTCGACTTCTAAGGCCCATAAGCCGAAGAAGAAGAAGGCTGCCTCCCCCCCCTAAGAAGTCTCCTTCGGGAACTTCTAAGGGCCCGTCCCACCTCGGTGGGACGGGGGGTCCTTCTGCTGGTCCTCCTGCTCCTTCGGGAGCGGGGCCCGTCTCCCCTTCGTAAGGAAGAGATAGACGGGGACCAGAGGAGTATCGGTTAGCTCTGGTACTTCCTCGCCTGGTGCTAGCGCGATGCCGCTACGCCAGGTTTCCGGCTCGGTCTCTCGTTCGCGGGAGATCCCGAGTGTACGCTCTCCCTCGGGAGACCGTGCAGCCAAAGTTTCGGCGCCAGAGTTCGCTCGGCGCCAAGACCACGGCACGGAGCAGAAGGCTGGCGAGAGAAACCGCTCAGGTGACTCTCGCCAGGCCAGCGGCCGCTCTCGCAGCGACCAGCTGGTAACCGTTTTGTTTTGTTATTCCCCTAAGAAGACTCCTTCGGGTTTTTGGGAACTTCGAAGGGCTCGTCACATTCCGGTGTGACGGGGGGGTCTTCTGCTGGTCTCCTGTTCCTTCGGGAACGGGGCCCGTCTCCCCTTCTGAGAAGAAGAAGAAGACGGGGACCAAGGGTGTGCTGGCTACCGCTGGTACACCCTCGCCTGGTCTTGGCAGCTCTGCTGCTAAGCCAGGTACCGGCTCGGTTTCTCGTCCGCGAGAAGTTCCGAGTGTACGATCTCCTTCGGGTGACCGTGCAGCCAAAGTTAAGACGCCTGAGTTCGCTCAGCGTCATGACCGAGGCACGGAGCAGAAGACTGTCGAGCCGCTCAGGTGGGGACTCTCGCCAGGCCAGCGGCCGCTCTCGCCAGCGACCAGCCGGTACCTCGGGTGGACGTGACGGTCTCTGACCGGCCACGGGTTGAGGCTGGGAAGAGGTCCCCCAGGTCCCCTCGACCGACGGTACCAGCCTCGGCTGGTACCAGCGGTTTGACGTGCCGCGAGGACGCTCACCGGTCTCACGGCGAAAGCGAGCTCTGCAGGTCACCTGACCGCCGCTCCCACAGGGACCGGGCGGATACGGTGACCAGCAGCAGCTCGTCTGACGCACGGGACCGGGGTCGACGTGCTCAGTCGAGCCGCTCGCCACAGGTGAGCGGCACGGCCAGGCCTGCAGATCGATCCCCACCGCGGGTTGGTGATCGGCTGCAGCCCCCCACGTAACGCTGGTCCTGCCAGCGAGCGGGGGGGGAGCGTCAGGTCTGTCTCTCCACTACCTTCAACTTCCTCGGCTACACCGGGAAGAGCGAGGTAGCTAGGAGTGATCGTGAGAGGTGCGCCGCTCACTATCCCGTCACGACGCCGCACGTGCCACGTATGGTCTTAGGACCAACCAGGACGTACGCGAAGTGATTGGAGGCGACCGTCAGGGGGAGAGGGGGTGAGCGTCAGTTCTGTCTCTCCGATACCTTCAACTTCCTCGGCATCGCCCAGGAAGAGCTAGGTATATAGGAGTGATCGTGAGAGATGCGCCGCTCACGATCCCGTCACGACGCCGCACGTGCCAGTTGGTCTTAGGACCAACCAGGACGTACGCGCAAGTGATTGGAGGCAACCGTCAGGGATCTGTTGCTGGTCCTTCTTCTGAAGGAGGAGGGTCCTGGGAGCTGCTCTTGTTGGAGGGACTGGACGGTCCTACTCCTCAAGAACGCTGTAAACTTCCGAGATTCAGAGTAACTTTACCCAGGTTATTGCACTGATTCGTCAGCACAACGGCCGGGGGGAAGGATCGCCGCTCCCACCAGCAGAGCCCATGTCTCTGCTCGAGTCGTTTTGGGGCCCGAGAGGGAACCCAAACCGACGGTGGGTATGCCGCGATCGGAGCTTACCGATTCTGTCTTGAACCAGAGTCTCTCGTCTTTGGACAAGAAGGCTCTCTCAGTTCTGGGCCGGTCGATCAAGCTACTTCCACCTCCTCTACTGCGACAGCGGCGTTTCTACGTGTCTTCGGACACCGTATTTAAATACTCCTTCGGTCCTCCTGAGAGTTTCGACCTCGACGAGGACTGGAATGAGTCGGAGGACGGTATCGGCTCTCTCCTGTCAGGTGTCGATCAGCCCCACCCAGACGACGTTCACAGTGGCGGCAGACCCTTACCTACAGTTGAGAGTTCGTAAACCCTCCTCGGGGAAAAACGTTTTCTCCTGACGATACGTTTTCCCAGACTCTGAGAGGCCATCGCCGCAAGGCGATGGCTGCTCCTACTCTTCTCCAACTGCTAGTTTCCACTGGGAAGGCGAGCGAGTATCCAATTCCTCCCCCATTCCCTCTCTCCTTACGGCTACGAGGGAAAAGGGGAAGGATCCTACAGAGATTTCTCTGTAGGATCCCACGTTGGGGACTGCGCTACCAGGGGGACCTTCGGGTCCTACCTGACGTAAGCCCGGTCGTTGAGGAGGGATCCTGCCCCATTCTCGATTTCTACGGGAATCGAGAGGACCACCAGCCGATATCGTTTGACGAATTCGGTGGGGGTTTCGCAGACTGCTTAGAATTCTACGGAATTTCTAGCGCATTCAGAGTGTTTAGAGTTTCTTACGATCTCCAAACACTTAGGCGAGACCACGGTCCAAAGTGAGCGAGACGAGAATCCCCGATATGTTACACGATAATCTGGAACCGTCGCCTATGCTCGAATTCCTGGAATTTCTAGCATTAGGAAGAAGACTGCTGCTGAAAGAAGACTATCTCACAGTAGGCGACCAACCTGGAATAGAGAAGAAACGGACGGGAATATCCAGTTTGGCTGGAACTATCGTCTTAGTATTCTGTTCACCATTGAAGCTTTCCTTCGAGGAAGACTTCCCCTCACTCTCTTAATAGAGAACGAAGGTGGTCGATCTCCAATCCTTATTTTGTTTTCTTGAAGGAAAGAATTTAGGATGGAGATCGTTGTCAGAATCCTACAAATATACTACGTATATTAACCTCGCGACATGATTCTGCTAAGCAGGTTGAATGGTCCGAGGGGTAGGCGCATATCCTGGTTATTCTACGGATTGCGACTTAGACGAAAAGTATTCTAATTGAACTGCAACCCGGGTTGCCTGCAACCTCCCAGGAGTTTCCAGTTTCAATTTTATATACTTATGGTGTTGTCACAACAACACCATTTTAGCTTTTATATTTACCGAAATTCGTTTCGCTTAAATATAATTGCTCGAGCATATCTTTTTATTGCTCGGTGGTTCTAGCCGAACGCATTCCTTCGTGGAAAGGATTACTTGGCAACTCAGGATGACGACTCAGCGACAGCTACTGCGTATTGAATTGCCCGAGGCATTTCAGTATCAGCTGCCGCTTTGAGATAGACGGTTGTTTATGTCTTTCTCACCTGCTTTGATTGAATAACAACCGTATCTCTGCCCAACAATCACGGACTTAAGTCTCTGATTAACGGGGATTCTCGCATACATGAATGACCATCTACTGCTGAGAAACGCTAGTATTCATCGTCTTCGGTATTGCGAGAATTTTAAACAGAGATATCTATTCGACTCTCATCTTTCTGTTTACCGCACGGTAACAGAATTCTGTAATAGTCTCTTGCTGCATCGTATCCCGATAATGCGAATGATTTTTGCGGAATCTGAGTTTGTCCTCAAAATATCTTGTATTCGGAGGTGTACAATTGTTCATTGTTCACCCCGGATTAGCAGATGTATTGAAAGACATCGCCTACTCCCACACCTGCCAGCTCTACTTCCAAACGTTCAGCCCATGAGAAGCAGTTCTTCAAGCGGCTCTCCCTGTGTTTCATTACTGAAGAACGCCCCGCTTTCATTGCACAACGGACAGCAATGAAATGGCGGTTACGCGTTTCAGTCATGTGTAAGCACAGGTTTAGAATCTTGAGATTCCTTCTCTCGATTCAGCTGGAAGACGTAGGTTGCATTCATTGCCTACCTTCGTCTTCAACGTCACATAGTGTTGTTTCTCCTTAAGCTGAGATTCAACATCTATGAGATTTTCTTGCCATCAGGGACCTCGGTCCTTTTGAAGGCAATTGACTTTCGCCTTTTGAGCTTATGCATTAAGAGAATCATCGCCGCGCCGTCCGGCATCAGTGACTAAACAAATATTTTATTTGTTTGTCTCTCAGCATAACTCTTTTAAGGCGAAGGTCACGTGACTTACCCGGATGCTTGGACAACTTGCCTCTACTGATTCCGAACCAGTCAGTCGGCAGCTGTCAGAGCGTCCGAGTCAGTTACGAACTATGCTGCGGACTTAGTTCGGTTGTTCCAGAGCAATCATTACTTCGTCGTTAACAATAGCTTGTCAGTATGAGTAACTGTACATAACCAAAGTCGAGAAGAGGGATAGGTCATACGACTATTCCCTTCTTTTCGTCTTAGGTAACTGCATGACTTCTCTTGAGAAGTCAAGCACAAAGGGATGGGGATTTGTGACGCTCGATTTCGTACCGATCTTCGTAGCGAAGACTCAGAACCCTTCGGTTACTGACGATTGGTTCGAGTCCTTCACAATACCCTCCCTAATGGACGTCCACCAAGACCTCCGATACGAAGGCTATGCTGCTTTGTCCTGTGAAGGTGCGACGGAGCTGTCTGAAGAAACTCGACACCCAGGATGAGTGTGGACGCCTCTTCATCAGTTCCTCATCGCGTTCCGCAAGAACTTCTCCGTGGCGCAGGTAATGAAGGCAGGCGCCTGGTCCAACCGGACCGCATGCACCTCCTTCTACCTTCAGGATATTGCCCACAGTTCCTTGGATCTTTTTCCTTGGGAACCGTGGTGGTTGCTCAACACGTTGTGTAGTTAACCCAGACCCTCGCAGGCTGAACAAGCATCGTCCTGGTGTGACCGTAAGAATGGATGAGGAATGAGAGTGTGACTGGCTCCTCTTCCCATCTTTTTCTTTCCCTCTACCTTTGGGTAGAGGGACACGGTCGTCACCCTGCTGGGTAAGGACGAGATGCAGGTGAGCTACTCAATAGAGCACCATCCTATCCCTTTCAGTAGGGATAGGAGTAAATATCACATTCCTCCAACAAGGGGGAGGAAGTGGATGCCAAATTGAGACAAACCCATCATTTTATGATTGTCTCTTGCAAACAGGAACAAGTTCTTGCTTGCTGGTACGAAGAGATAACCGCTTGCCTCTCTCTTAGTACTTGGCCCAGAGGTCTGACCATTGATCCTGCGGGTGCACACCCCGATCAATCGGACAGAGGTTTGGATCCCTCCCCTTGCTCTTACGACCAGGGAGGCACTCCAGGGTTGGACGAACACCAGTCTGTTCACCAAAAAGACTCAGATTCCTCCCACCAAGAAGTGAGTCTTCCTATTGTTAAACGGACCGAGGGTTTGTATTACGTATCGGAACAAATGACAATTTGTCGAAAATTGCATTTTTCTAACTATACAAACCTGAGGTCCTTTACATATAGTCCCACCTCATGCCACCCCTCACTCTGCAACTTTTTGCATGGGCCTAAAGCAAAAGTGATTCTTCACCTCTCGGGCGCGCGGCGCGCGCACACGATCGGACAAGCAGTTAACTACCGTTCTACCCCTTGTTCGAAGCTTACGACCGTCCCAGCTGCCGCTAGTTACCTTCCTATTGTTAAAGGACCTCAGGTTTGTATAGTTAGGAAAAATGCAATTTTCGACAAATTGTCATTTTTATTTATTTATTACCTACACGTATGTTGTTTACCTGTCTATTCATTAAATAGCTGTCTTTTATTTACCCTCCACCAATGGTGTGAATCAGCTATGTATATATCTGACAGGTAAGTTGAATGTATAAAAATGATATTGTTATGATACAATAAAGTTTTATACATACTTACCTGGCAGATATATACAATTAAATGGCCCACCCAACCTCCCCTCAGGAGACAGCTGGAAGAAAAAATATGAATTAGAAAACGGGTATGGTTCCTATTCCCGCCACCCAGCGGCGGGGGGTTAGATCACCTGACCTACCTGCCGCGTGTGCCGCGAAATTCGAATTTCTGTCGGGGACGACGGAGTAATAGCTATGTATATATCTGCCAGGTAAGTATGTATAAAACTTTATTGTATCATAACAATATCATATTTCAAGTCAATGGCCCCTGTGGTGGGCTTGTTTGATATGAATAGGCCTCATCTTCTGAATAACAATAATAACATTATAGGCACTTGATGGCGTTTCCTGTTTTTGTCTGTTTACTGCCCTCACATAGTAGTACTACATTTGTTTTTCTTAGGAAGCCTCCCACTGGAATCAAGGCTAAAAGCATCATGTTCTGTAGGAATGATTACATGCTGTGTTAGCAGGATGTTGATTTTTGAGGTAGACGGACACTCTTGGCGCCAGCTGCTGAGGTACTATACAGTAATACCCGAGTCTTACACAATTGAGTTGTGCAAATTCACAAAAGAGTGAACTTTTCATTGAAACCGAACTAATTATCATACACAAGATTTTCACAAACACGCGAACATTTCACATTCTTGAGAAACAAGGTAAAACCTTGCATAAGTGTTTTTTTTAATTTTTTAGGAAAATTTATAAGTTTTAAAGCTTATATGTGTAAAATTTGTATTAAAATTGAAGTATTTTTATTTTTGTGCATGCATAAATATGATACAAAGGTAATTACAGCACCTACAGTTAATGTACTTTTACAAGATGTGATACCCACTCACAAAGTTCATGAACTTTTCAAAGATGATATTCCTTCAGAAACTTTGTTTAATTTCTGAAGTATTAGTAATAAATTAATAGAAGTTTTCATGCTTTTGATGGTAAAATGGTTATGGAAATTCTGTGTATATTTATATTTTTGTAAATATGATACAAAGGCAGTTCGTAATTCGCTAAGTGTTTGTCACTAGAACCTCCCATGATCACGAGATGAGATTGTTCAGTTGGGTGGGGTTGATAAAGTTAATTTGTTAATGTACTAGCAAAACATATTAAATTAACTTTTACATGAAATTATAGTAATATCAATTTCATTAAAAGTTAGCTTCATACTATGGGAGCATGATTAGGGTCATATCTAGTGTTTAAACTCTAGAAATAAGCGTTTATTAGCATTTTTAGTGACTAACAAACTTACACAATACTTCACCTTGCACGAGGGGTTCTGGAATCTAACCTCACTTTAGTTTGAGGTATTACTGTAAAATGTGATCTTGAGAATAGATATGAGGAATATAGGGATTTTTAGAGGACAACACTATGGACTGGAGGAGCACTCAAATGTGGACTTGTTAGCACATGGATGAACAGGAATGACAAGTCTACTATTACTTTCAAGGCCTTCAGGCATGGACTGATTCAGACTAATATTCCTTCCCCCTTATCTACTCTAAGGAAAGCATTAAACAAATTTTGCTTGGTGACTCGTAGAGCTGTAGTAGCCTCAGAGGGAATGATTTTTGGGTTACATGAAATTCCACTAACTTCCACATCCCACCCTAACTACTTGGAGATGCTCAACTCTCTCCTCCCAGTAAGGGGGTTTTCAAGGATATATCAGATTCTATCCTCAACCAAGTGGAGAAACAACTACAGCCTTGCATCAGAAGCAGCTTGTTTTTACTGCCCTGGGTGCTGTTCTAAAGGAATTTTCAGCTCCCATATTCATGTAGACATTTAGATACAGTAAGAAGGTTTTGCTGTTGTCTACTTACAGGATTATAGTTCCATGCTTTCCTCGGTATGGTGTCATGTGCAATTGGATCAAGCTAATGATTAGCACCTGAAGGTGGAGCTTCTATAACTCGGTATCAGTCACTCTCTGGAATTTGGATGTAGTTCTAGAATTTTATCTACAGATCCTTTCGAGTCCATAGAATCAGTGTCATTGAAGTATTTATTATGATATGACTTTTTATTAGCATTATCAGCAGTTAAAAAGAGTAAATTTAATGCATCTCATCTCCTACAGGGTTGTTGTAAAGGACATGCAATTTTATCTTGTTCCGACTAAGTACAAACCGTCGGTTGTCTAACAAAAGGATATCCGCGGGAACGCGCCGCCGCTACCGCATACAAAGAGTTCAAACTTGAATCGCTGTACCTGGGTCTGGGGTAACTGCGCGGGGTGAGCCCGGGCCAGCTTGGGTAGGTCATTGTGATACCATTTCTTTTCGCGGTAGCCGTCGTGTCAACACCTACTCCTTCCGCCTTGACCCAACTTGAGATAAACAACGCATGACCGCCGACTGTAGTCTTTCTCTTATCGTGATATTATCTTTTGACATCCTGTGCTTGAGTGCTTCCCCAGTGCCCTTTTCCTATCCTTTTATTTATCCTTTAGTATTACCTAGCATCCTAACTTCCCTGTAAGTATGGAAGGCGGATCTATGGTGGGTTTTTCGGGGAGGATTTGTGTGTGTTTTGCCGATGGCATGCGTTTGCGGTACATCTTTGCCTTCGCCAACCTCGGATCCTCATCTGTGGTGTATTGCTTGTAGGGGTTTGAATGTTCCCTGATGCATCGTGTTCAACATGTGCGCAGTGGAATAATGATCAGTGGAGGCTCTATTATGAGGCGCATGAGAGTGTTGTTTTCAGTGACGCTAATGTTGATGCCGAATAAGCCTAGGCCTAGGCCGACTACTGTGGGGCCTAAGGCCGTGTGTGAGGGGGATAGTGCCCAATTGGAGAACACTAGGCCTAGTAATCCTTCCTCCTTATTAACGGGGGACCTAGTTAGTGAGCCTAGTGTCCTTCCCAAGAAACTTAGGCTAAAGAACCTTCGTCGTCGGGGGCTAGGAAAGCAGGTAAGAGGAAAGAAGCTACCCTAGGGGCTGGGATCCTGTTCCTGCCTCGAAGCGTAACAAGAAGGGGTCTTCAACCGAGAGCTTGTTCCCGCCTAGCCTAAAGGCCGAACTATCTAGGTATGACCATAGCAGTACCGAGACACAGCCGGGTGCCAAGGTAACCCCCTGTTCCTCTCGGGCACAATCAGTCCAGCCCCAGGAGGGATCCGGTGACGGACCTGATGCCTCACCCTCCCATCCTGAGGACAGTGCTAAGGAGCCCGGAACGGGACCCAACTCGCAGGAGCCGGAGGCCCCCTCCCCTCCAGAAGTTGCGGCAACCCGACGCAAGAAGCCAGCCAGCCACAACGCTCGGAGGAGGAGCATCAATGGAGACCTTTCGATGCCGCAAGGCCTAGGTCGCGCTGAGAGACCAGTGCCAGCGTTGATGCCCGAAAAAGCTTAGGCCTAGGCATGAGCCTAGTACTTCCGCACCACCTCCATCAGTTAGCCTAGGTACAGTGGGGGCCCAGGTCCTCACTCCCGCACTGGACATTGCGAACCTGGTCAAACAGGCGGTGGAGGACTACTTAAGCTCCAAAAAGGAGGTTTCCCAGCAAGTGGAGAAGAAGAACACAGTCTAGAGGAGTCTGCCCGTAGGATGGAAGAAGCCAGGAAGAAGTTCCTTTTGGAAAAGAAGTCAGAGGAACTGTTTCCAGATTTGGGTGACAGTTCTGACTCTGATTCCGAGCCCGATTCATGCTCGAGGGGGAGCCCGATTCTGACCCCGATTCGGACGGCAGTCAGACTAGCTCACCTGCGGAGCCCGAGCCCTTATCATTCAACCAGATTCTGTCGTTGATTAGAAGCGCCAATGGCCTAACAGAAACTGAGGAACTGAACCAGGAGTTTCAGTCAGAGGTGCATAAGGTGCTCAACCTGAAGAATTCACAGCCCCCCTCGGTCAGCCTCCCTGGAGCAACCAGGTTAGGCTAGCCATGGCTAGAGCGTCCCGAGAAGCCCACGACTTCACCAACTAGGGTATCTGAGAAACAGAGGTGGCTTCCTATCCCTGCTCAGGGGGCCAGCAGGTATTATAGGCCAACAGGTGACAAACTAAGGGAGTCTGCATATTCCAGGGACCTTGCAGATCTCTTAGATGTCAGTCTGGACGCCCTTCAGAAAAAGCACCTCTTGCTCTCTCCCTCAGAAACCGAAGGACTCATTCGCGCTCTAGCTCTGGCCTCGCTACGAATTCATGGATGGAACGTCTACTGGCAGCACTTCCGCAGTTCTTACCCGAGCTCCAGCCTCAGCAGCAGCAGAACTTGTCTTCCTTCATGCAGTGTGGGATCAAGACACTCTCGCACCAAGCAGACAACTTAGCGGTCCTGTGGGCTAATATGGAGGTGAAAAGGAGAGAGAATGCCTTCAAGGAGGCCAATCGCCAGTGGTGAGAGACCTCCTCCCGGACTTACGGGAAAAACCCGCTGTTCCAGAAAGAACTTATTCCTGCGGAAGAAGTTCGCAAGGCAGCGGAGAAGAAGGAGCGATCTCTCCAATCTAGGGCTCTCTCCAATTCCGCAACCCCTGGCCATAGACCACGGCCAGCACCACAGATTAGCCAACAGGTAAGAGAAGCGCAGAGACCGTCTTTTCCCGTGCGTAGCGAGAGGAGAAGAAACCTTACTCTGTCGAAGGACAAGTTCCATAGGGAGAAGACTCGTCCCTTTCCATCAAAGGAGCGGAAGCAGAAGGGCAACAGAAGAGAGGGAGGTCCCCGCAAGAAATTCTAAGGGGCCAGATCCCTGCCCGTCAGCGGAAGGTAGGGGGTTGCTTGGCTGCCAATTGGCAAGTGTGGCAGCAAGCAGGAGCGGAAGATTGGACCCTGCAGGTTATCAAGTCAGGCTACCGTCTCCCTTCCAGTCTACACCCACTCTATCCCCTACCCCCATCCAAGTCCCTTCCTATCGACCGGACTCGGACCGCGGACGGGCCCTGGAGGAGGAAAATATCCAAGCTACTTCAGAAAGGGGCGTTGGAAGAGGTTCAGGATCCAGGTCCAGGGTGTTCTACTCCAGACTCTTCCTGGTAGAAAAGGCAACAGGGGGTTGGAGGGCCGGTCATAGACCTTTCACCCCCTCAACAAGTTCCTTTCTCTGACAAAGTTTCGGATGGAAACGGCAGACTCCGTTCGAGCTTGTGTCAGGGAGGGAGACTTCATGGCCTCAATAGACCTTCAAGATGCCTACTTCCAAGTCCCTGTTCACCCCTCCTCCAGAAAATTCCTCAGGATTGTCAGCAAGGGAAAGACTCTGCAGTTCACCTGCCTGTGCTTCGGCCTCGCCACAGCCCCACAGGTGTTCACCAGGGTCTTCAAGATAGTGTCAGTTTGGGCACATGCAAGAGGCATCCGTCTCCTCCGCTACCTGGACGATTGGCTCATCTTAGCCGAGACGGCTGCGCAGTGTGCGGAGCACCTTCAGCTAGTTTTTGTCATTCGTTCAGGAACTGGGAGTGGTGGTGATGTCCGACAAGTCGGATTTCACTCCCAGGACAAAGGATGGTGTACCTCGGATGACACTAGATTCATCCCTCATGAAGGCCTTCCCCTCGGAGAACAGGGTCTCCGGCCTAGTATCTCAAGTGCGGAGAGCTTTGGGGCCCAGCCCTCCCACGGCGAAACTCTGCCAGTCCATCTTAGGACACATGGCCTCAATAGAGAGACTAGTGCCTCACAGCAGAAGGCGTATGAGGCCGCTTCAGTGGCTGTTCAAGAAACAATGGTCTCCTCAGGAAGGGGACCCCAACAGCAAAATTCCTCTCTCCAAGAAGTAAGGAAGTCCCTGGAGTGGTGGATGGTGCCTTCCCACCTCCAAGGGGGCATCTCTCTCAGTCCGAGAACCCCAGAGATTCTTCTCTTCACGGATGCATCAAAAGAAGGGTGGGGGGCGCACCTGACGGAGGAAGAAGTGAGCGGCCTGTGGTCGGAAGAAGAGAAAGCATCTCACATCAATGTCTTGGAATTGAAGGCAGTCTTCCTCTCCCTTCAGCACTTCCTGTCTCAACTCCAAGGGAAAACGGTGGGCCTAATGTCAGACAACTCCACGGTGGTGGCATATCTAAACAAACAGGGGGGCACAGTCTCACTGGATCTCCTGTCGCCTGGCAGTACAAATCCAGGAGTTAGCAGAGGAATGGACATCACCCTCAAGGCAGATATATTCCAGGCAAGAAAAATGTTTGGGCGGACCATCTGAGCAGGAGGGGACAGATAATCAACACAGATGGTCCCTCCATCAAGAAGTAGCAGATGGCCTGATAAAGAGGTGGGGCTCTCCGTCGATAGACCTCTTTGCCACCGCATGGAACAGAAAACTGCCAGTGTTCTTCTCCCCACTCCCACAGACCCGCAGGCAGCGGGGGAGGATGCCCTCCTGCAAGATTGGAAGAACCTGGACGCTTAGGCAAGCCTTTCCGCCTTTCCCCCTCCTCCAGAAGATCCTTCAGAAGATTCGCTACTCGCAGAACCTGCGAGTAACCTTAGTAGCTCCTTGGTGGCCGGAAGCCCCCTGGTTCCCAGAAGTGCTGGATCTTCAGTAGAGGACCCCCGGTAAGCCTACCAGACAGAATAGATTCCTCCTCGCCCAACAACAACGGATGCCTACACCCAAATCCGTCGGCCCTCCGCTTACACGGGTTCAGACTGTCATCAAAATCCTCCGCGATAGAGGTTTTTCCAGGCAGTTAGCTGAGGCCATGGCCAATCCTGTGAAACCTTCCTCAGGCAGATTGTACCAGGGAAAGTGGCGACGGTTTCAAGATTGGTGTCAAGATAAAGGCATTGCCCCAGACGAGGCCACCATCCCTCAACTAGCGAGTTTTTTCCACCACCTCAGGAAGGATAAACGACTATCCATATCGGCAGTGAGGGTTATAGAGCGGCTTTAAATCAAGTATTCGCGTTGAAAGGCATGGACCTCGCTGCATCTCCAGAATTTTGTTGCTCTTCAAGCACTTTAGGAGACCTGTCCCGAGAGAGCTACGGACTCCCCACTGGGATGTAGCCTTAGTCCTGGAATCCTTGAGAGGTCCTCCCTATGAGCCCTTACATTCAGCTTCCTTGAAGAACCTCACCTTGAAGACCCTTTTCCTCTTAGCCCTGGCATCTTCGAAGAGGGTCAGCGAACTACACGCGCTCCTGTCCTACGAAGTGTCACACACCAGGCGTTGGAGGGAGATGGGGTTCTCGTTTGTCCCTGGCTTTGTAGCCAAGACTCAAGACCCATACAGCCAGAGGAGATGTTTTGTTTCCCCCTTGTTTTACCATTCCTTCCCTTGGGGGATTTTAACCAACCGGGGCTTTATTGACAAAGAGGAACTGATTCTATGCCCGGTCAGAGCCATGAAAGCCTACCTCAAGAGGACGAGACAGTTTCAGACCGGCTATCAAACGGCTGTTCGTGGCCACGGGCAAGCATCCGAAAGAGGTGGCTAAGAATACCATCTCCTTCTGGATCAGACAGGTTATAAGAAGGGCCTACGAAAACAAGGAAGTACCAATGCCAAAGGTGAGGGCTCACGAAGTTAGGGGCATAGGCTCCTCTATGCTCTTCAGGAAGAACCTCTCAGTGGGTCAGGTATTGAGAGCAGGCACCTGGAAGAGTCAAACCACCTTCACCTCCTTCTACCTACGAGAAGTTACGTTCAAATCTCTAGAAGTGTTCTCTCTGGGCCCCATTGTCCGCAGCCCAAGAGATCCTCTAGGCGTTGGTCACCCGCACTGCGTACCTCAATTTGGAAATACACACACACACACTCCCAGCAATTCCCGCCTAAGCCTAAGGGGTATGAGTGAGTTTTCCTGGTAATATCCTACGTATGACTGTACTGTCCATGACACGACTTGGCCACTACTGACTTACCTGGAGAGTAGAATGATGCTAAGAATCCTTCAGGAACAGCTCTCTGAGGGTAGTATTAGTACCATAGGTTAGGTTCTCCCCTATTGAATCCTTACCATGTAAAGTGTCATGAGGAGTAGGGGGTCTGGGTTAACATCAGGTCGTGTGAAGTTATTGGCGGCTCTCAAAGGGTACATTCAGGTCACTCACCTTCCCATCCTCAGTTCGAGTCTCCTTTTGTTAGACAACCGACGGTTTGTACTTAGTCGGAACAAAAGTAATTTTGTCGAAAAATTATTTTTTCCTATATACAAACCTAGGTTGTCTAACAGATTAATGGCCCTCCTCATCCACCCCTCATTGAGTTATGGCCCCCCTGAAGAGTGTGTCTGTTTAGACTAAGTATTCTAACGGCTCAAAGAATGGTATCACAATGACCTACCCAAGCTGGCCCGGGCTCACCCCGCGCAGTTACCCCAGACCCAGGTACAGCGATTCAAGTTTGAACTCTTTGTATGCGGTAGCGGGCGGCGCGTTCGCGGGATATCCTTTTGTTAGACAACCTAGGTTTGTATATAGGAAAAAATAATTTTTTGACAAAATTACTTTTTTTGGTCTTAGAGCTGAAAATGATGTTCTGTCGGTTGTGGGGCTTACGGCCCTGGTACAGTTGTCCCTTCATGCCACCTCTGTTTCATTCTGGCTGAATTGAGTGGTTTTCACTACAAAGATTGCTTTTTGCTGCACACAGGAAAGAGCCTTGCTTTCTGAAAGGAACCCAACTCCTGGTGGTTGTAAGATCCAGAAAAGATTCCAGACCAGGTAAGAGTGTTTTGGGTTTCATGCAATAAATCTTTATCTCAATTGGCTGAGTGGATTTTGTCTAGCTGCAGTAGCCACCATCCTCTTCTCATTGTGGAAATCAACTCAACTATCTTCAACACATTAAAATTTATTTTGGAAATTGACCTACTGTTAGACCCTGCCTAACCTCCCCACTACTGAGTGGGCTTGTCAAGAAGAATTCTGACGAGCTAAAATGACAAATTTTTAATCATTTTGTATTTTCCATAACTAACAAACCTGAGGTCTTAACATTAGGATGATAATCTAGCACCAGCTGGAAATGTAGTAAAATAAGTAAAAAGAAAAAAAAAAAACTTATGTAATCCAGAAACAATTGGCATCTGTGCTTGCTCATGGGGTATTTGGGAGCTCCCACAATGCCTTGGGCAACCCATGAGCGCATCAGTTACTCTTCCAATCCAGTTTTGACTGTAAGAGGGGTGGTTTGAGGTGGGCCCTTATATTATGTTAAGACCTCAGGTTTGTTAGGTATGAATATTACAAATTGATTAAAAATTTGTCCTTTGTTTACGGTATATGTGAAACAAACTTTCAGTCTTGACATTAGGATAGACTTTCTCATTGGTGGGAGGTAAGTATCTAACTAACTGGGAGTTTGCCACCTTTAGTCCATTTCCAAGTAAATTTTTATTTCAAGACAATCGACTACAACCTCAGAACCTTTGATATATGAGAATCTATTGGTTCATCTCTGGGTGTTTCATACAATAACATAGTTCATTGCATTTATGGAAGATGGAGAGCTATAGGTTCTCAAAACAAACCCATGTATTTTGTATGTGGATTTGTTATCACCTTACTCTCCTTGCTACAGAGAGGGGTGTGTTGCTACTGAAAAATATCATATGCTGTTGATTTCATTACCTTGAACAGCATTACTGTCTTACTCACCTGTATCTAGTTTGTTCCAGCTCATGATGGTATTCTTCCTCTTACTGCCCTTAGGTAAAGAAGTAGATAGAAAACAGGAAAGAGACGAGACCAGTCATCTCATTCATTCTACTTTCTTCATCTTATACTAGATACTGACTGACCCACCAGGGTTACTGGATGAGCTATACTTCTTGTTGAGCATCCATCACAGGACCCAAGGAAAAAGTGTCCCAAGGTTCTTTGGGCAACATCCTTTAGTTATATAAAAGGAAGTGAAAGATTTTTGACGTAGCCAAATGCCAGCTTTCAAAATCCTCTCAACAGACATATTTTTCTTGAATGCCAAAGAAGAGCTCAGGCCCCTGATGTCGTGAGCTCTAGCTCTCTCTATTATTTGACCTTCCAGATTCTGTCAAATATGCATTCCTGATTGTTTCTCATAACCAAAATTATACTGTATTCTTGGACACTTCTTTCCTGACCCAGCCTTCGACATCTAGGTCTGAGTTGGTTATTGTACTACTTATGTTTTCTCTTTCTCTGCACCTACTGCACGGTGGGTGAGGATCCGTAGACACTGAAGTTAAAAATCTTGAACAAGGAAACCTACTCACTCCAGGGCATTTCCTTTGTTTCTTGTGAGATCCCGAATAAAGCATTTTTGGTGAGGCAAAATTCTACAAGATCACACACACTGAACACACCCAGAGAAAAGATAGAAAAGAAAAAATGGGAAACTATATCAGCTTTAAAGAGATAGAGTAATCATGTCCTCTCTCCAAGGCAGTAAGAAAGTAACTGGTGCACTCAAGGGATGCACAAGGCATTGTGGGAACTCCCAAATACCCTGTGAGCAAGCGCAGATACCAATAGTTCCTGGATTAAACAAGTTTTTTTATTAATTTTACCAGATTTCCAGCTGGCACTAGTCGATTACCCTAATGTTAGGACCAAAAGTTTGTTTCATATATGAACAAACTATTCGCAAATTTTAACAGGAAAACAGGTTTACTAGATAGTCACCCGGGTCTGCCACTTGCTCATCTTTTGTTTGAATATTGACTTACCCAGTGGTACAGAAATATAAGCAATCTTTAACAGTAGTTAAGTATCCAAATAATAAATTTTATAATTGAAATGTATATTATATCAATCTGAAGTTTTGCCTTGAACTGTTGGGGACAGTGACTTAATATGTTTAAATGGTACTTAAAGTGAGGTACAGATTTATGGCAGAAATGTAGGAGCCAAGGCCATTCATTTTCAGCCTTAATGTTCAACTTTAGAATATATGGTAAATACAGTACACAGTAACTAAATTGCTGTATTATTTTACTTCTAGGTGTTGTGTGTTGGGGGAAGAGACTTCACCTTATTTGGCAGACCTCTTCTAAGTAAAGATTTAGTCAGTGTTGAAGCAACTGTCATAGAAAAGAATCTCTCACATTGCCAAATCAACTTCTTCAGTTGGAGACGCCACAACTCAAGGAGAACTAAATGTAAGTAGATTTTATAGATTGTTGACTGAACTTAGATGGTTTAGTTAGAAGCTAAAGAGAAGTTTATGTGCACAGATAAGCTGATTTTAAAAAAAACATTTGAATAATTTTAAAATAGGTATAGTATAATTTTTTTTGAAAGGACAGATATCCAAGTCGTATTGTTTGTTTGATATAGTAAAAGTCTGGTGGAGCTCCCGTTTATTGATCTGGTCATCATCACTGACAATTTTTCAAGTATTCACCTGTAAGGATAAGAATTATAACTAGTTTTCTCCAGCCTTTTGTAATGAACTTGTTCCTGAATTTCCATATGGCTTTAGCTTTCATACTTTCCTTTCAAACAATATTTGTCTACTGCTGTGTTGATTGCTCCTGGCCCATGTTAGTGCAAACCATCTGAATCTACGAGATCTCTCCAAAAGTTTTAAGTTCTGTCCTCACACCTCAACCACAATTAGCAGTGATCTTCATTTGCAAAGGAATAGAACAGCCCTTCAGCCTCAGTTGCAATCCCTTTCATTTCTTTAACTGTACCTCCATTTATATTCTCTTTCTTCCCTCTTACTTTCCATCATCTCCTAACAATTGTTTCATAATGCAACTGTGAGGTTTTCTTCTTGATGCAACTTTAAGACCTTGTTATGTACTCTCATCACTTTCCATTTTAGCACTGAATGACCTCTTACATTGCAAAGCCTGTCCTGTAGCCTAGATATTCCTGTGCAGTCATTCAATGCTTTGAATGAGTCTGAAGAGATTCCACTCTTTTTAGTAAAGCAGTTTGACGTGTGGTATGACTTTGACCATCAGCGCAAGGTCTCGTAGGTCAATTTTTCACTTTTTATATATATACATCTTTCATTGACTATTCTCCTACCAAGAACAACCAGATATGCTAAACAGTAGCATCAATATGCAGTGAATGTGCCTCGCTGTCAAACTTCTCAGTTCCAGAGGTCCTTTATTCCTCACACCGTTGGATGTTGTGCAATTGTAACTTCAAAGGTTCAAACGAATATGCATCACATTACTAACCTTACTAACCTAAAACAATTGTTGTACTGTATTTTAATAATTTACTTACATTTCTATTGATTTATTTATTGTAGCTGGAGAAGTAGTAGTGATATTGAACTGAATATAGAATTTAGGCCAAAGGCCAAGCACTGGGACTTATGAGGTCATTCAGCGCTGAAACATGTTAACAGTAAAAGGTTTGAAAGATGTAACAGGAGTAAAATTTGCAGTTGCATTATGAATTATTTGTTAGGAGAGGGTGGAAAGTAAGATGGAAGAGAATATGAAAGGAGGTGCAACAAAAGGAACAAAAGGGGTTGCAGCTAGGGGAAATGAACACCACTTTTTTGAAAGCTTGACTTTCAGATCAATGGCTCTGTGGACTTGTTCCTTATGAATACGGTTCATGTTCTGAATAATTTTTTGACATTTTGGGTATTAAGTATTCAGTATTTTGCACTCTTGATCATTTCTTGTGATAGCATATGTAAGCATCCAATGCCTTCTTGACATTAAATAATCTTTGTTTTGATTACATTCAGTTTGTCCATTCTATATTACTCTTCCAACTTTCCAGAATTTACTTCTCAATTTTGCAGAATTATAGGGGCTCCCTTTTCACTTTGTAGCTACTCCATTACTATAACTCATAAATGTCATTCTAGTTATTACAAGTGCCCTTTCTTCATCCTGGTGCATTAACATCTTTTCAGTCCGTATTCGGTTTGATTTATGTAAATTTGGTTCAGTCACCTGGTACTGGGAAAACACCCTCTCTGTTATTCTAATCAGCTCATCAGCAGTGGGTTAGGCGCCTCAGTGGCGTGATCGGTAAGGTCTTGGTGGCTGAGAGTTCGATTCTCGGGCATTCCACTGAGGTGTTAGAGATGTGTATTTCTGATGATAGAAGTTCTCTCTCAACAAGGTTCGGAAGTCACTTAAAGCCATTGGTCCCCTTGCTAAATAAACACTGGTTCCTTGCAACATAATAACACAATACAAAACAGCTGTGGGTTAGCAGATTGCCTGTTATTCCAGTTGGTCTTCAATTATTCCATTTCTCAGGGTTACAGGAAGGCGAGACCAATTTTTTTGGAAAAGTTCATAGATTTCAACCATAACTCTTCAGATATCTTTTGTTGTCTGAAATCTGGATGACTTTTAGTTTCCATGGTGTTATTCTTTTGACGCTTGCCCTTGTTCGTGTGTTGAATTGAATGTAGAATTTAGGCCAAAAGCCAAGCACTAGGACCTGAGGTAATTCACACCATTGAAACATAAATTGACAGTAAAAGGTTTGAAAGTAACAGGAGGAAATCCTGGAAGTTGCACGGACAGCATTACCCACTTTTATTTCTTAGCTGCATCCAGATTTTAGCTTTTCACATTAATTTTACTTAACAGTTGCTTCTTTACGGTACTTTTTTTTTTTTTTAATTCCCACATATCCTATTTTGTATTCTGAATTAAATTTTTTTTTTTTTAATTGAAAATGTTTTGTAAACAATCTTCTGTGAAAGGGTGTGTAGTATTGTTTATACCATCCATTATTATAAAATTGATAACTAGAGCACAGATTTTCAGAATTATCATCTTAACATGCCTGTGTTATGCAATTAATGCATTTTTGTTAGTTGAAATTACTTGGTCATTTCCAGTTTTATATATCACATGCCACACAATCATCATCCATTTTAGTCACAATACTAATTCAGCTTTAGTGTAGGGTTTAAAGCTTTATAACATTATCACTCACCAGGGTGCATATATCAATTCAAGTCATGTAAGACTCGGTCCAGATTCACATTTCTGAGAACCTTTTCAATTAAGTAGTAGATAATTGTGTTACTTGTCTTTTTCAGTTCACCGAAACCAACAAACATTACTTCGAATCAACGCTGTTCAGGTGATGCACAAGATAAATGAAGTCAAAGAAGTGGAAGGGGTAGACGGAAGAATATTTTAAATGCTGTTGCTACTCTGTACATAATGTTATACCTGGTTTGTAAAAAAAATATATAGTAATCTATATTTACATATCTTTCAACCTTTGAACCTTTGGGGGATTATGCGTATGGTTACAATATTGTCAAACCTTCCCCAGCAATAATTAGCATATCCACCTGTTAGAAAACCTGTGGTTTACTGCTGCAGCACCGGTGGTCAGGACTAACCATGCCACTTTCAGGTATGTATACAGTAGTTGGATTTTAGGACTTCACAGTTTACCTGATCAGATACTGCATAATTTAATGTTCGGTAACTACCAGTATTAAAGTGTACTTAAGCCAATTATCCATATACCTTGGTAGTATCCAAATAGGGGATATGAAAATACCAGTTTCATCTCATTTTTATTAGAAGAAGAATCCTAATATCTTGCCACCAAGGTGCTTCCTTTTTGCTTCTTCATGATCCATGATACCTCCAGATGTTGTAAGAACAACATACCTGTTAAAGGGAAGAAAAAATGCTTGGTATAAAAATCTGCTAAATGAAATAAACTGGGAATGCAAACATTGTATAAAAATCTGCTAAATGAAATAAACTGGGAATGCAAACATGTCAAATCATCAAGTAAAGATACTATACCTCTACATGAATGATCGTTACAATTGGGCCAGGTTTTTTAAATATTATTATTATTAGGCTTGAACCTTTAATAGAAAGGTTAAAACATGTGCTTAAGGTAGGCAAACTGAAAAAAAAGTAATAAATAAATAAATCACATCAATGAAACAGCAAGATATGCAAATGCACATGGTTAAGAATTTTTAATCTAAAAATTCTAATAAAACCGGCTTGGAAAAGGAGAGCGAAGCTAAGCTCCAGTCTCCATAGCGGTAAAAGAAACTGGCGTATCGCAGGGGTCTGAGCTTGGTCAAAGACCACTCATCCACTGCATATATGCAGGAGTTGCCAAATGCCACAGATTCTTTGCTTTACCATCTTTGATTTTCACCGGTTTCCAGCTGGCACAAGAAGATTTATCCTATTGTTAAAACCTCAGGTTTGCTAGCTATGAAAAATTAAAAAAATGCAAGGCCTCTTTTCCAAGACTGGTAAATTTAAGTTATACATGTTTTTTCTAATAATTTTCATTATGTTAAATGACAAATTTTTAATCACTGTATTTATCATAGCTAACAAACCCGAGGTCTTAACAATAGGGTAATCTTCTAGTGCCAGATAGAAATCAGTTAAAAACAATCAAGATGGTTAAGTAGTCTGGCATCTGGCAACTAATGCGTATGAGGTGGAAGCTGGTCGCTGACCAGGCTTGGAACCTTGTGACATGTCAGTCTTTCTTTAACTGCCTTGGAGAGTTGACTTTCGCTTTGCTCTCCTCCACCAAACCGGTTTTTTTTTTCATATCTATCCAGCCCAATGTCCCCACGAGTGTCAACCCTTGATATATCAATATGATAAGGATGTGCTTAGGATATTGAAACCTGAGACTGAAACATTAGCAAGAGGTTGACAAGGCCCAAAGCTTCCACTGTTGGATTTGAAAATAAACTTCAACCTCAGCAATGGTTGGAAGAGATATCCAGAAAGTAAATGTTGGCTAGATGGAAGCACGCTGAAATAATATTAAGGTTGAAATAACAGTGCAGACAAGAGTACAGAAATTTGGTTTCAACTAGGAGAAACGATTCTCCAAGTTGGAGATCCCTCTCATTGTTACTGGCTGTATCACTGTTTCATGTCTCTCCTGTGTTGTATTTTCACAAATCTCCAATCACCCCTCATAGTCGTCAACCATGTGTAGGTCTGGGTTGTCCAACTTCTGTTGCTCACAAGAGCCCAGCTAAAAAATATACTATCCTGGAGTTGTGCAAGGGATATGTCCAAGCCATATACATTTTATCCAAGGAAGGGGCTCAGCCACATATGACATAACATTAACACGGAAATGCGGCGACCAAACTAAAGAAATTACACAGAGGATCGGCGGGTAGTTTCCTTATTAGTGTAACTTATACCTCTCTCCTGCCATGAGAATCCTAATACTGTACTCAAACGTTTTCTCTACTCCAGATAGCAATACATATAATACTAGACTACACTTTCCAATACAATTTCAATCTAATTTACAGCTCTTATTCAGTTTTAGTCTTTCAATAAATTCAACTAAATACGTATTCTGAACTGGATATTATTGTTCCTAAACATTTTTGTCCCTTGAGAAAATTTTGTCATTAGTTTTTTTTTTCTTGTACAGTGTTCAAGTCCCTACTATATAGAGATATCATGCATTTATCAAACAAGATCTGTAAATTGTATCCATCAAACCTAGCAGATCACACCCACACTGAAGGAAAGCTATGAAAATAAATGGTCAAACTAAACCGACTTTATAGAGTAATCAAGTTCTCTCTTAAAGGCTGTAGGAAAATAACTGAAAGGTCACGGAATGCCCATGGCATTCTGAGAACTACAATGCCCCGTGACCAGGTACAGATGCCAATAGTCCCTGGTTCACACAATTTTTTTTTTTATTAACCCTCTTACGCCGAAGCGGTAAATAAAAAATTGTCTCCCGTGTGCCGGTAGGGGTTTCGGAGTGAGCGCGGAAGCGCAAAAAATATTTTTTTTCAAAAAATCACGCGCGCTTAGTTTTCAAGATTAAGAGTTCATTTTTGGCTCCTTTTTTGTCATTGCCTTGAAGTTTAGTATGCAACCATCAGAAATGAAAAAAAATTATCATCATCATATATAAAATAATGCAATGATATATGATAGCGCAAAAATGTTATTGTTATAATACAATTAAGTTTGTTCATACTTACCTGGCAGATATATATATAGCTGTATTCTCCGAAGTCCGACAGAATTTTCAAAATTCGCGGCACACGCAGTGGGCGGCCAGGTGGTAGTAACCCATTCCCGCCACCTGGGAGGGGGCGGATATCAGGAACTATCCCCATTTTCTATTCATATTTTATCAGTGCCACTGTCTCCTGAGGGAGGTGGGTGGGCACTTTAATTATATATATCTGCCAGGTAAGTATGAACAAACTTAATTGTATTATAACAATAACATTTTGTTCATGAAACTTACCTGACAGATATATATATAGCTGAATCCCACCTTCGGATGGTGGGAAGAGACAGAATAGGATTTTTGGGAAACTAAATTAAGTCGATGATATACATCTTGGTTCCTCACCTGTTAGCATAGCCGACTTCGTGATTACTGTCACCAAAGTCTGCTTCTGCGTTACTAGAGTTGCCAGCGAGGTAGAGACCTGTAATGCTGGTGCGCTCTAGATGATCTGTCAACGGGGGCGTGACCACAATGTGACTAGACCATATGACCATACTTCTGAGGGCAATGAAGCTAAAACCACCACCTGACCTAACCTATCAAAGTTAGTTTCATAACTTCTAGGCTAAAGAAAAGGAACGCGCCTCAAGCGACCAACCCTTCAAAGTTAAAAAGCACACCTATCCCTTTTCTATAGGATAGGATTCGTGTTGCTTGCTGCCCCCAATAATATATCTATGGATATGTAATGGTCCTATGCGGACTTAACAGATCTCAAATGTTCGTCTTCACATCCCGTCGGAGTGTGAAGCGAACACAGAGTTGCTTCACTAAAGCGTGGCACTCAGGATGTTACTGAGTGTCATGCTCTGTTGAAATGCTTCCGAGGCCGCGCCCTCACCTCTTGAGCATTCATATTAAGAAAAAATCTCAAATCTTTATGCAAACATAATGAATGAGACTTCTTAAAAGAACTCCTTGACTATAATGCCAGGGTGTTCTTGGACATGAACCAGTCTGGTCTTTTACGGAACACCGCAGATTGTCCGTTGACCTCGACTTTCTATAGTTTTATCAAGATAAAACTTGAGAGACCCGACAGGGCACAGGACTCTCTAATGCCCTTGCCCAATATTTGTGCCATACCCTTGGTCTCCAAGCCTTCGGGTCAAGGGTTAGACAGGTTTTCATTCTTATCAAGAACGGAAGGCTTAGAGGACAGACCGCATTATGTCCTTTAAAGCTAAAACCTCTGATGATGGCTAAAACCTCACTAACCCTCTTTGCCGTGGCTAGAGCGGTTTAGAATGTTAGCCTTTCTGGTCACGTGTATTAAGTTCGCAGTAAAGGTAGGTTCGAAATGCTTTTGGTATCAGAAACTCAGACTACGTCTAAGTTCCATGCCGGAACCTGCGATCCAGGAGAATTTCAAGATCTCCCCAGACCTCAAAGATCGTGAAGCTTTGTTGTTTGACAGAACCGAATCTCTGAGCCTAGAGGCCGTCAACAACCTATTTGCATATTCTACAATAGTTAGGACTTCTAGCTTATCTCATACTTCATACGGAAAGATAGAACCATGAAGAAATTCACAGAGGTCGAGGTGGAGGAACAGTCATTTCCCTTCACTATCTCCAGAAACGGCCCCCACCTCCGATTGAACACTGAAAATAATGGCAGCACTGCTTTGCGCTTGGCCAAGAGACTGCCATTAATCTTGAAGATCTTATCGCTTCTCAATAGTCTGAACGCCTTCAGACTCAGAGAGGAGATATTAGATACTTCACTAAGTGACGATGTTAGATTACACCACAATTCTCTCGGGAAGGGTCTTTGGACAATTCTCTGAATTACCTTGGACTCTGTGAATCCAACCTCTTAGAGGCCAACATGTGGCGACTAAAGCTAATCCTCTAGGATCATGAATAAGGAACAACTTAGAGGAAGCTCCTTCGTCTTCAATATTACGAAAAAACTTAACAAAGGACGCCCTCAGTCTCTCTTCAACTTTCGACATACTTCTAAGTGAGGATTACTCAGACGTCAGTAGTTGTTGCCTTCGATCGAGAAGACCCGCACGGACGTGCACTAGTTTAACGAACCTCTTGAGGATCGTTACGTTCCGTGCCCAAGCCCATAACCAACTCTCTCTCTTCTTGAGCTATGAGAGAGGCTGAGAAATTATCAGAGATGATTTGGGCCACTCGTCCAAACTCACCCTTCGAGGAACTGGAGAGCCGACCAATTTGGCTTCCAATTCTTTCAGACAATGTGCCAGAACATCTGTTCCTCTGTTCGGATGTCTGGCACCCTCCCACTATCACCCGAGGTGATCCTCAAGCCGTTGAGAGAATTTAGAATTATTACTAGATCTTTATGTTATTCCAATTTCTTCTTCGTGAGGAAAAATTGTAGAGGTCTGAATTGCTGTTTATTCAGGGAAAACAAGCTTCTCCAGCGAGGAAATGGTCCCCAGCCAACTAAAATCCATGATTGTAGGGCAGAGAGACGGTTTATTCAGCCATTCCCGCAAGGGAGAGAGACGTGACCAACCGCGCTGACACCGAGCTAGCCGGTACTGCGAGATCACAGTAACAGCAGCCTTGTTCATCGTCCGCACTATCTGCCTGAGTTTGCCAGCTACTCCTTTTACGAAGGGATAGGTATGAAATTATCGAGCAAAGGAAACTCTCAAGCAGGCATATTTAAAACGAACAAAATTCGCTAAATACAGAAGCTGAGTTGGTGTTGTTGTAACAATACCTTAAGAGTTGTTCTTACTCCGAAAACTCTTGGAAGGTTGAAGGGAGTGTCAATTAAATACATTAGAACAACAGTTCTTTCGGCTTCTATCCGCAGAGGTAAATACGATATGCGTATATGACTTGACCCATGCGTTAGCAAAATGACGCAAAGATAA
This sequence comes from Macrobrachium nipponense, assembly GCF_015104395.2. Classification (NCBI taxonomy): domain Eukaryota; kingdom Metazoa; phylum Arthropoda; class Malacostraca; order Decapoda; family Palaemonidae; genus Macrobrachium; species Macrobrachium nipponense. The sequence goes on along the minus strand of NC_087208.1, from coordinate 66,986,783 downwards.
ACTACGTAGTATTGTAGTTAATTTGAACATCGAATTCTCTACTACATCTTTCCTCGACGAGAAGAGAGAAAGAAAGGAAACGACTGTCTACGTTCTAATGAATGAGACTTTTTTAAAATAACTCCTTGACTCTTTGCCAAGACTCTTCGCCAAGAAAGGGGGGTAATATTCGATAGAGATCATCAAGAGAGAACCGAGGATCGAAAAGGAGGACCGTTCAATGTTCTTATGATATTGGACATAAGACTTCTTGGATCTAGTCTACAAGTCTTTTTCTTACTCCCCGGATGAGCCTCTGAAAATGAATGAGAGCTCTTTCCGAAATTTGTTAATAAGTTTTATCCGCTTAAACGATAAAAACGTTAAATCTATGTCAATGAGAACTACCCCCATTTTTTATGAGGGGTCCCCCACTTAATTGACAAAACGTTTAGTATCTTGACAATGGGGAAAAAACGTCCTTACTTGACAAAACTATTAGCACTTTGCTAATAGGGAAAACCCTTAACATGACCGAAAGTCACCCAGGAATCCGAGTATATAATCTTCCCGATTCTCAGAGAAATCGAAGAGGAAAGAGAGATCGAAGAAAAATTCGGGTATGTCTCTCCGCTAACTCCGAATCCTTTTTTTAAAAATTTCTGTAAAGGAATGTCCTGTGGAGTCTCCTGAAAAACCTCCTCTTGACGAGCGTTTAGAAAGCGTCACGCGTCCTAAGAAACGTCCTGAACAGCAAATAAGACGCCTTCTACAAGTCTTTTCTCTTCGCAAAGCGTCCTGCCTAGCTTCCACCAAAGCGTCCTGGCGAATGTCCACAAAAGCGTCCTGCTGATGCGCTCCTCAAAACGTCCTGCTTAGCTACGAGCGTGTCTGAGCAGAGAACACCAAGTCTTCTGAACGACGTTTTCAGAGAGAACTCGTTGAGCGCCCTGATGCATGCAAGGCCCGCCAAGAGGCGTCCTGGCGAGCGACCTTGCCAACATCTCAATGTTTATGACGAACCGCGTTTTGCGTATGACGTTGAATATGTTCAAGGGACGTCCTCATGCGAGTCTCCATGGAGAGCCGCACGCTGCTCCTGAAGTGTGTGAACACTAAAGGAATAAGTATGGCTTTCGTCTTCAAGACGGGCCTTAAAGACCTTCATACCTTCTTACAAAGACAGTGGCCGCCTGTGCGACAACTTGCGTCTTAGTAATGCAAAAGAACATCTCCAGAAACGCACTCAGCAAAGGAACGCCGAGCGTCTGAAAGACATCCTCGCAAGGTGCTTGCCGAGCGTCCTGGAGAATGTCTCTACTTATAGGACGTCGAGCACCTCCAAAGGCTTCCTCACGTCTAAATTGCCCTTCTTATGCCGAAACAGAGCCATAAGTTGTTTGACTGTGCAAAGCAGCTTGCCGGACGTCAAACTTATCAGCTTGCTTTTTCGAAGTAAAAGCGAACGTTACATAACGTATACGGAGCGCCATGAGAGAGGAGACGAATACTGAGTTGCTCCTCCAAAAGATGGAATCTAGAATGTCCTTGATTACCAATTCTTTTGGAATGCTAGCGTGAAGGTTGAACAGCTCTAACTTCATGAGCGTTCACTCGTAGGAGGCTCAAATCACTCTTCTGGCAAGATGAATGAGCCTCCTTAATAATGTATAAATGATGTATAAATGAGCGTTCACGTCGCAGGAGGCTCAAATCACTCTTCTGGAAAGATGAATGAGCCTCCTTAATATGTCCCTTAGGAAAAGAGCCAGTGCATTCTTCGAAAAGGGTAATCTTTCATTCCTCTCTCGTGACGAGAGAGAGGACGTGAAGCGTCCTCTTCTCTAAAGCTTCTTTAGGGGGCGCGAGTCCTTCCGAGAGCTCCAACCCCTGTGTGGTGGAGGACGAGAAACAATCCTTCAAGATTCGTGCACGTGCTCGATCTTCGGCAGCCTGGGAAGCGACAACAGGACCTGCCGAAAGGAAGCCAGATCAGCATGAAAAACCCGTAACCCTCCTTCGGCTTTTGACATGCCCTCTCCCTGGTATCTGGGAGTCCGACAGAGATCTAGGCCTAGAGGCGTTATGGGCCGATCTGACGTTCCCTCCTAACGAGAGAGAGGACGTGAGCGTCCTCTTCTCTAAAGCTTCTTAGAGGGCGCGAGTCCTTCCGAGGGCTCCAACCCTTGCGCGGGATGGACGCCTCGGAGGACAAGAAGCAATCCTTCAAGATTCGTGCACGTGCACGATCTTTAGCAGCCTGGGAAGCATCAACAGGTTCTGCCGAAGGGACGCCAGATCGGTGGTGGGGAGCCCCCGTAACCCTCTTGCGGCTTTCGACATGCCCTCTCCCTGAGTCCTGGGAGTCCGACAGAGGTCCAGGCCTAGAGGCATTATGGGGCCGATCTGACGCCCCCTGCCCCTCCACAACACAAGGGGCACTACACTTCACAACACTGATTGGAGAGCGAGCACTTTAGTCTAAGATTACTTGATGTAATCCTCTAGCAGACACTTCTTCTAGGCCCGTAAGCCCATACCACAGGGTTAGGCAAAATAAAATCTAGCAGGGAGGTTAGAAGGTTCATTATTTCTAACTTCTGTTTACTGTGGAGGAAAACTCCTGATTCTAACACGCTCTGAAATGCGTACATGAATCCTACTTCTTCCGTAATCAGTCACACATTACACTAATTACATTGAACTTATGCAAAGAAAACATGTAAACGCCATATATACTAAGCGAGTGTCTACCGAACGTTCCGGTAGCTTCACCTTACCCCATGCAGACAACAAAGTCTGAAACTAGGCTAACTAGCTTCAGACATCAAATGCAATGAAAAAATTTACGATAGCGTATGCCTAGCCACAAATCCAAGTCAATAATCGAAAGAATAATTAGGATACTTAAGCGGCTAATGAAGTTTCAAATCCTAGGCTGGAGGTCTGTAAACAGTTGTTTACCCAGAACCGGCGACAGAAAAAAATTTAAAAATAGAAAATGGAATAGTTCCTGATATCCACCTCCCAGCGGCGGGAATGGGGACTACTACCACCTGGCCGCCCACTGCGTGTTGCCGCGAATTTTGAAATTCTGTCGGACTTCGGAGAATACAGCTATATATATATCTGCCAGGTAAGTTTCATGAACAAAACGAAACTTCATATATAATTGTATTCAAATCGCGCTGTGCGCAAAAACGGTTAAAGGTAACAAGTTACTTTTTTTTTCATTGTAATGTACACTAAATTGCAATCAATTTTGTATATAACACATTGTAACAAACGATAAAAGCAACACAGAGAAAATATTCACAAAATAATTGCATGAATTCATAACGCGCGGACGTAAACAAATATTTTTTTCAAAAATTCACCATAAATCTAAATATTGTCCTAGAGACTTCCAATTTCTTTCAAAATGAAGACACATGATTGAATATTACTATACTGTAAGAGTATTAGCTTACAATTGCAGTATTCGACCATATCTGATGAGTTAAAGTTGACCGAATGTCGAATTTTTACCCAAATATTATTTTTTTATATGCAATTATTTCGGAAATAAGAAAAGCCTACAACCTTCAAATATTTTTTGTTTTTATTCAACATAAAATTTGCGCACATTTTCATATATAAAACTCTATGAACTGCCTAATATGAAACAGAGCAAATAATTCCGAAATGGGAGTACACATTTCGGAGATTTGTGGGCGGAGAATCCGCGCGCGAGGGGAAGTATTTTTTTTTTTAAATTCACCATAAATTTAAATATTTTGCTAGAGACTTCAAATTTGTTTCAAGATGAAGATAAATGACTGAATATTACTAGACTGTAAGAGTTTTAGCTTACAATTGTGTTTTTCGACCATTTCTTTAGTCAAAGTTGACCGAACGTGGTTTTTTTCTATTTATCGTGATTTATATACAAATATTTCAAAAATGAGAAAAGCTACAACCTTCAATTATATTTTGTTGTATTCTACATAAAATTGCACACATTTCCATATATAAAACTTTATGTAACGGCTAATTTAAAATGGTGCAAACATTACCACAATCGCACGTATGATTTTTTCGGAAGAGTTACCGTGCGGACGTAAAGAAAATGTTATTTTTTTCATAAATTCACCATAAATCGAAATATTGTGCTAGAGACTTCCAATTTGTTGCAAAATGAAGGTAAATGCTTGAATATTACTAGAATATAATCGTTTTAGCTTACAATTGCGTTTTTTTTTTTTCGACCATTTTGGTAGAGTCAAAGTTGACCGAAGGTTGAATTTTTGCACTTATCGTTATCTATATGAAAATATCTCAAAACTGATAAAAGCTACAACCATGGGTTGTTTTTTAGTTGTATTGTGCATGAAATTGCGCACATTTCCATATATAAAACCTTATATAACGCTAATTTTAAAATGGTGCAAACATTACCACAATCCGCATGTATGATTTTTTTTCGGAAAAGTTACCGCGCGGACGTAAGGAAAAAGTTTTTTCATAAATTCACCATAAATCGAATAGTGTGCTAGAGACTTATCCAATTAGTTTCAAATTAAGGGAAATGACTGAATATTACTAGAATATGACAATTTGTCGAAAATTGCATTTTTCCTAACTATACAAACCTGAGGTCCTTTAACAATAGGAAGGTAACTAGCGGCAGCTGGGACGGTCGTAAGCTTCGAACAAGGGAGAACGGTAGTTACTGCTTGTCCGATCGTGCGCGCGCGCGCGCGCCCGAGAGGTGAAGAATCACTTTTGCTTTAGGCCCATGCAAAAAGTTGCAGAGTGAGGGGTGGCATGAGGTGGGACTATATGTAAAGGACCTCAGTTTGTATAGTTATGGAAAAATGCAATTTTCGACAATTGTCATTTGTTCCGATACGTAATACAAACCCTCGGTCCTTTAACAATAGGAAAGACTCACTTCTTGGTGGGAGGAATCTGAGTCTTTTTGGTGAACAGACTGGTGTTCGTCCAACCCTGGAGTGCCTCCCTGGTCGTAAGAGCAGGGAGGAATCCAAACCTCTGTCCGATTGATCGGGGTGTGCACCGCAGGATCAATGGTCAGACCTCTGGGCCAAGCACTAAGAGAGAGGCAAAGCGTATCTCTTCGTACCAGCAAGCAAGAACTTGTTCCTGTTTGCAAGAGACAATCATAAAATGATGGGTTTGTCTCAATTTGGCATCCACTTCCTCCCCCTTGTTGGAGGAAGTGTGGATATTTACTCCTATCCCTACTGAAAGGGATAGGATGGTGCTCTATTGAGTAGCTCACCTGCATCTCGTCCTTACCCAGCAGGGTGACGACCGTGTCCCTCTACCGAAAGGGTAGAGGGAAGAAAAAGATGGGTAAGAGGAGCCAGTCACACTCTCATTCCTCATCCATTCTTACGGTCACACCAGGACTCGATGCTGTTCAGCCTGTCGAGGGTCTGGGGGGTTAACTACACAACGTGTTGAGCAACCACCACGGTTCCCAAGGAAAAAGATCCAAGGAACTGTGGGTCAATATCCTGAAGGTAGAAGGAGGTGCATGCGGTCCGGTTGGACCGCAGGCGCCTGCCTTCATTACCTGCGCCACGGAGGGAGAAAAAAAAAAAAAGTTTTTTCTGCGGAACGCGAGAGAATGATGAAGAGGCGTCCACTACTCATCCTGGGTGTCGAGTTTCTTCAGACAGCTCCGTCGCACCTTCACAGGACAAGCAGCATAGCCTTCGTATCGGAGGCGGTGACGTCCATTAGGGAGGGTATTGTGAAGGACTCGAACCAACTCGTCAGTTACCGAAGGGTTCTGAGTCTTCCGCTACGAAGATCGTACGAAATCGAGCGTCACAAATCCCATCCCTTTGTGCTTGACTTCTCAAGAGAAGTCATGCAGTTACCTAAGACGAAAAGAAGGGAATAGTCGTATGACCTATCCCTCTTCTCGACTTTGGTTATGTACAGTACTCATACTGACAAGCTATTAAGACGAAGTAATGATTGCTCTGGAACAACCGAACTAAGTCCACAGCATAGTTCGTAACTGACCTCGGACGCTCTGACAGCTGCCGACTGACTGGTTCGGAATCAGTAGAGGCAAGTTGTCCAAGCATCCGGGTAAGTCACGTGACCTTCGCCCCTTTAAAACCAAAGAGTTATGCTGAGAGACCAAACAAATAAAATATTTGTTAGTCACCGATGTCGGACGGCGCGGCGATGATTCTCTTAATCATAAGCTCAAAAGGCGAAAGTCAATTGCCTTCAAAAGACCGAGGTCCCTGATGGCAAGAAAATCTCATAGACGTTGAATCTCAGCTTAAGGAGAAACAACACTATGTGACGTTGAAGACGAAGGTAGGCAATGAATGCAACCTACGTCTTCCAGCTGAATCGAGAGAAGGAATCTCAAGATTCTAAACCTGTGCTTACAAATGACTGAAAACGCTAACCGCCATTTCATTGCTGTCCGTTGTGCAATGAAAGCGGGGCGTTCTTCAGTAATGAAACACAGGGAGAGCCGCTTGAAGAACTGCTTCTCATGGGCTGAACGTTTGGAAGTAGAGCTGGCAGGTGTGGGAGTAGGCGATGTCTTTCAATACTCTGCTAATCCGGGGTGAACAATGAACAATTGTACACCTCCGAATACAAGATATTTTGAGGACAAACTCAGATTCCGCAAAATCTTCGCATTATCGGGATACGATGCAGCAAGAGACTATTACAGAATTCTGTTACCGGTGGCGGTAAACAGAAAGATGAGAGTCGAATAGATATCTCTGTTTAAAATTCTCGCAATACCGAAGACGATGAATACTAGCGTTTCTCAGCAGTAGATGGTCATTCATGTATGCGAGAATCCCCGTTAATCAGAGACTTAAGTCCGTGATTGTTGGGCAGAGATACGGTTGTTATTCAATCAAAGCAGGTGAGAAAGACATAAACAACCGTCTATCTCAAAAGCGGCAGCTGATACTGAATGCTCGGGCAATTCAATACGCAGTAGCTGTCCGCTGACGTTGTCATCCTGAGTTGCCAAGTAATCCTTTCCACGAAGGAATGCGTTCGGCTAGAACCACCGAGCATAAAAAGATATGCCTCGAGCAATTATATTTAAGCGAAACTAATTTTCGGTAATATAAAAGCTAAAATGGTGTTGTTGTGACAACACCATAACGTATATAAAATTGAAACTGGAAACTCCTGGGAGGTTGCAGGCAACCCGGGTTTGCAGTTCAATAGAATACTTTTCGTCTAAGTCGCAATCCGTAGAATAACCAGATATGCGCCTACCCCTCGGACCATTCAACTGCTTAGCAGAATCATGTCGCGAGGTTAATATACGTAGTATATTTGTAGGATTCTGAACAACGATCTCCATCCTAAATTCTTTCCTTCAAGAAAACAAAATAAGGATTGGAGATCGACCACCTTCGTTCTCTATTAAAGAGAGTGAGGAGAAGTCTTCCTCGAAGGAAAGCTTCAATGGTGAACAGAATACTAAGACGATAGTTCCAGCCAGCACTGGATATTCCCGTCCGTTCTTCTCTATTCCAGGTTGGTCGCCTACTGTGAGATAGTCTTCTTTCAGCAGCAGTCTTCTTCCTAATGCTAGAAATTCCAGGAATTCGAGCATCAGGCGAGGTTCCCGATTATCGTGTAACATATCGGGGATTCTCGTCTCGCTCACTTTGGACCGTGGTCTCGCCTAAGTGTTTGGAGATCGTAAGAAACTCTAAACACTCTGAATGCGCTAGAAATTCCGTAGAATTCTAAGCAGTCTGCGAAACCCCCACCGAATTCGTCAACGATATCGGCTGGTGGTCCTCTCGATTCCCGTAGAAATCGAGAATGGGGCAGGATCCCTCCTCAACGACCGGGGCTTACGTCAGGTAGGACCCGAAGGTCCCCCCTGGTAGCGCAGTCCCCAACGTGGGATCCTACAGAGAATCTCTGTAGGATCCTTCCCCTTTCCCTCGTAGCCGTAGGAGAGAGGGAATGGGGGAGGAATTGGATACTCGCTCGCCTTCCCAGTGGAACTAGCAGTTGGAGAAGAGTAGGAGCAGCCATCGCCTTGCGGCGATGGCCTCTCAGAGTCTGGGAAAACGTATCGTCAGGAGAAAACGTTTTTCCCGAGGAGGGTTACGAACTCTCACTGTAGGTAAGGGTCTGCCGCCACTGTGAACGTCGTCTGGGTGGGGCTGATCGACACTGACAGGAGAGAGCCGATACTGGTCCTCCGACTCATTCCAGTCCTCGTCGAGGTCGAAACCTCTCAGGAGGACCGAAGGAGTATTTAAATACGGTGTCCGAAGACACGTAGAAACGCCGCTGTCGCAGTAGAGGAGGTGGAAGTAGCTTGATCGACCGGCCAGAACTGAGAGAGCCTTCTTGTCGGAGACTAGAGACTCTGGTTCAAGACAGAATCGGTAAGCTCCGATCGCGGCATACCCACCGTCGGTTTGGGTTCCCTCTCTGGGCCCCAAAACGACTCGAGCAGAGACATGGGTCTCTGCTGGTGGGAGCGGCGATCCTTCCCCCCGGTCGTTGTGCTGACGAATCAGTGCAATAACCTGGGTAAAGTTACTCTGAATCTCGGAAGTTACAAGCGTCTTGAGGAGTAGGACCGTCCCAGTCCCTCCAACAAGAGCAGCTCCCCAGGACCCTCCTCCTTCAGAAGAAGGACCAGCAACAGATCCCTGACGGTTTGCCTCCAATCACTTTGCGCGTGAACTCCTGGTTGGTCCTAAGACCAACCTGGCACGTGCGGCGTCGTGACGGGATCGTGAGCGGCGCATCTCTCACGATCACTCCTATATACCTAGCTCTTCCTGGCGTATGCCGAGGAAGTTGAAGGTAAAATCGGAGAGAACGAACTGACGGCTACCAACACCCCCGAACCCCACCCCCTCTCCCCCTCACGGTTCGCCTCCAATCACTTGCGCGTACGTCCTGGTTGGTCTAAGACCATACTGGCACGTGCGGCGTCGTGACGGGATCGTAGCGCGCACCTCTCACGATCACTCCTAGCTACCTCGCTCTTCCCGGTGTAGCCCGAGAAGTTGAAGGTGTGGAGAGCAGACCTGACGCTCCCCCACCCTCTCCCCCGCTGGCAGACCAGTCGGTACGTGGGGGGGGCTGCAGGGCAGCGATCACCAACCCGCGTGGTGATCGATCTGCAAGCCTGGCCGTGCGCTCACCAACCCGCTGTGGTCGAGCGGCTCGACTGAGCACGGAGTCGACCCCGGTCCCCGTGCGTCAGACGAGCTGCTGCTGGTCACCGTATCCGCCCGTGGTCCCTGTGGGAGCGGCGGTCAGGTGACCTCAGAGCTCGCTTTCGCCGTGAGACCGGTGAGCGTCCTCACGGCACGTCAAACCGCTGGTACCAGCCGAGGCTGGTACCGTCGGTCGAGGGGACCTGGGGGACCTCTTCCCAGCCTCAACCCGTGGCCGGTCAGAGACCGTCACGTCCACCCGAGGTACCGGCTGGTCGCTGCGAGAGCGGCCGCTGGCCTGGCGAGAGTCACCTGAGCGGCTCTCGACAGTCTTCTGCTCCGTGCCTGCCCTCGGTCATGACGCTGACGCGAACTCAGCGTCTTAACTTTGGCTGCACGGTCACCCGAAGGAGATCGTACACTTCGGAACTTCTCGCGGACGAGAAACCGAGCCGGTACCTGGCTTAGCAGCAGAGCTTGCCAAAGACCAGGCGAGGGTGTACCAGCGGTAGCCAGCACACCCTTGGTCCCCGTTCTTCTTCTTCTTCTCAGAGAGGGGACGACGGGTTTTCCCCGTTCCCGAAGGAACAGGAGGACCAGCAAGAAGACCCCCCCGTAACACCGGAATGTGACGAGCCCTTCGAAGTTCCCGAAGGAGTCTTCTTAGGGGGAATAACAAAACCCGGTTACCAGCTGGTCGCTGCGAGAGCGGCCGCTGGCCTGGCGAGAGTCACCTGAGCGGTTCTCGCCAGCCTTCTGCTCCGTGCCGTGGTCTTGGCGCCGAGCGAACTCTGGCGCCGAAACTTTGGCTGCATGGTCTCCCGAGGGAGAGCGTACACTCGGGATCTCCCAGCGAAGAAACGAGAGACCGAGCCGGAACCTGGCGTAGCGGCATCGCCGCTAGCACCAGGCGAGGAAGTACCAGAGCTAACCGATACTCCTCTGGTCCCCGTCTATCTCTTCCTTAAAGGAAGGGGAGACGGGCCCCGCTCCCGAAGGAGCAGGAGGACCAGCAGAAGGACCCCCCGTCCCACCGAGGTGGGACGGGCCCTTAGAAGTTCCCGAAGGAGACTTCTTTAGGGGGGGGAGGCAGCCTTCTTCTTCTTCGGCTTATGGGCCTTAGAAGTCGAAGGGGAAGAGGCAGCAACAGACGAAGATGACACCTTCCTCTTCTTCGTCAGCTCACGCAGGACAGTCGTCAGTCCTCCATCCAGGCCGGAGTCGGGCCTATTGCCGAAGCAACACGGCCCCTCCGACTGCACCTGTCCCGGAAGGACCTGGGACTGGGGAAGACACACCATGGGCAGGACCAGCATGGACAGGCGCAGGAACCAGGAGCGACAGGAACAGCAACCCAGCTCAGGAGCGGCAGGAACAGCGGCAGCGGTAAAACACAGAAGGGACAGCCAAGCCAGTAGCGGGAACCACATCAGCGACAGGTAGGCAGGCAGGCCAGCATCGCCTCGTAGAATCATCGGCAGCCAGCGTGGTACTGGCGGCCGGTCCAGGGGCGAGCTGCTGGAACAGCGGAAGTCTGGGGCAGGCAACACGAAGAAAACACAGGCGGCGGCGGCATACCCCCCCCTCCTCGGTACGGCGCGACCGGCCCTAGAAGCGGCAGACGGCGTCACCGACACAGCATGGGGAGTGTAGACCAGCGGGGGGAAGCAGCATAAGCGGCCGTGAAGGTTGTAGTGGGAGACCATCCAAGGTCACCGCCCCAGACCTCGCTAGACTCTGCAAGCAGATCGTGGATGCTAGGCACGCACTTGCAGCCGCAGTGGTCCATACCTGTCCCAAGGTCGTCTCCCACGGCTGTAGCACCTGCGGTAGCACAGACGATTAGTAAGAGGGGTTCCCTCACGCACGGGGGGGGAGACATGCCCCCACCCCGAACGGAAGGAAGACCCCAAAAACAAAATACGAGGAAGCTGAGCGGGGGGGCAGGAAAGAAGACGAAGAATCGGATACCAAGGGAGTCACGGGAGAGCTTTCCGACGACTTCCTGGCAGACCTTCGCTTCCCCTACCCCCGCACAGCAGTGAAAAGTAATATGAAAATGAAACAGAATACTGCACTTGCGATTCACTTCATAGAACTTAAAGAGGGAAAAAATCAATTCCCGGTAAGAGCGGAAACTTGATCCATAATAATATGATGCTATCATAATATATATGAAAATGAACAATACTGCACTTGCTATTTTCACTTTCACAGCACATAAATCGTAAGGATTAATTCCCGGGTAAGAGCGGAAATTGATCCAAAATTAAATTTGATGCATTAATAAATGAAAATGAAAAGAAAACTGCATTGCGAATCCACTTTCATTGCATTCTATTCATACAAAATAAGAGGCTCTTGCCGAAGCGCAATCAAGCTCTCGGCAACGAACGCACAGGGCAAAAATATAATGAAAAAGAGTACTTACATCTTTCAATTACACACTTTCGCCCAAAATACATGACTCGGCGTGAGTGCGCCCTTGCCCTCGGCACCGAGACATAATTCAAGGGTTCAATTCATGAAAAGAGCGGAAATCGCCGTCTCTACGGCGATAGCTCCATGTTGATTCATAATTAAGTAATGAAAATGAAAACAGTGTACTTACAGTTTCATTTTCAAGTCAAACCAAACCATTAGTAGAAAACACAATATAAACAAAGCATACGACGATGAGCGGGCAGAGAGCGATGACGAACACGTCCTTCACACCCGCGTGCCGAAAGCAAAAGTGATTCTTCACCTCTCGGGCGCGCGCACGATCGGACAAGCAGTTAACTACCGTTCTCATCCCTTGTCGAGCTTACACGACCGTCCCAGCTGCCGCTAGTTACCTTCCTATTGTTAAAGGACCGAGGGTTTGTATTACGTATCGGAACAAATAAGCGTTTTAGCTTACAATTGCGTTTTTTCGACCATTTCGGTAGAGTTAAAGTTGACCGAGTTGAAATTTTGTTTTGGCAATTATCGTTATATGAAAATATCTCAAAACTGATAAAAGCTACAATCATGAGTATTTTATTGTTGTATTCTACATAAAAATGCGCACATTTTCATATATAATACTTCATGTAACGGCTAATTTACAATGGTACAAAAATTATGTCAAAGTGACGAAATAATTTCAGAGATGTGTCACAGATACTTTTTAGTGAAGCAAGAAAGAAATTCGCGCTTGCGCACCTGCGTAACGATTGTAAACAAAACAACACCTTGATCCGTGAACTCCCAGCGCGTGATTCAAAAGTTTTAGGCTGGTAGGCCTATAAGTATTTTTCCGTGAATTTAAAAAAAAACTTTTGTAAGTCGACGTAAAATACGTCCAGGTTGGCGGGAGGGAGACAAAAAATGTCGACGTAAAATACGTCCAGTCGACGTAAGAGGGTTAATTGTACCAATTGTCCAGCTGGCGCTGGTAAACATCCTTATGTTAAGACCAAAGGTTTGTTTCGTATATAAACAATTCAACCTTTAAGTTCAATTGTTTCGCAGTTCAAAAAATCATGTCGTCACTTTTCAAAATCAACCCTTAATGGACAAACATGCTCACATTGAGTAGCAATTACAGGTTTTGGATGGTGGACAGAGTTACTCATGGTGAGTAACAATATTACACACCATCGATTTTGGGAATCAGGCAGGAAAGAGGTGCCATTACTTCTATAGCCAATACATTTACTAATGGCAACTTTTAGACTGGCTAAAATCTAATGGGTGGTTCATGTGACTTAGTTGGGTTCTTGCTTCCAGGTAGGATGTAGTGCCTAGTGCATGTCTGTCTCACAAGCCATTTTAATAGAAATTTGTTCATAAACATACCAAAGGTTTGCTGTTGGTTTAGTTCTTATCTTTTATGACAGTATATCCATGATAGATGTACTTTTGCAAACAATTATTAGAAAAAAACATGTATAGTAAATCCAAAAACGTTATTGCATCTTTGTTCTCGGTAAATTTACATAAATATTTTACAACAAATATGCTCAGAGTTTGTTACTAATTTTAATTCTTATCTGTTTTGATATTGTGTGAGCTACAATATTATTTTCCAAAATAAAATAAATTTATTTATTAAAAAATCATGTATAACTTCGTAAAACTTACGATTGCCTTGTAAAAGAGGCCCAACATGGGGTTGTAATTTTCAACTTATTGTGGAAGGTAGGGAAATTTTTTATTAATTTTTTCTTACACCATATGCATTTGCATATCTCCCTCTTCCCATCACATGTTTTTTCTGAAATTGACCAACCTCAAAGTTTTGCCGACCTGTGGTGCTGCATATTGATTTATTACCCCATCCATTAAGGGTAAAGTGTAGATAAGGTAGCACAGAATAGCAATTTCTCCCTCAACAACATCAAGGCTTCATTGAATTTGTGTCAGTCTTCTTGAAGAAATAAGAATTAATTTTTGAAAACGTAAGTTTTGAGAAAACAGCAAAAGAAAAAATTTATAGCTTATTTTCTAGTAACTACAGCCCAAAATTGTGTATATCTCAAAACTGATCCAATCTAGGATCATTTATACACTCAAATTTTTTAACAGTCATTCTCAGTGCCTTAAGTGATAAACAAAATTTTCTAAGAACCAACATGAACACATTTTGTTTTAACAATGATGTTTCTAGATATGTTAAAAAAGAACACATTAGAGAGAGTCCAAAACTTTGAATAACTTACGTGACCCTATCCTAAATTATTCTTAGAGACTCTTTTTACAAGTCTTTCACAATTCGTGGTTCAGTGTCATACAAATGAACAAAATTGTCAATAAACCAAGCATTGCTTCAAGATATGTTTATTTAAACATACTAAAGCAGTTAAAAACTGTTAGGTGATACGGTAGACCCCAATATTTGCGGTGAATGGGTACCAGAGCTAAAATCCATGAATACTTGAAACCACTCTAAAAACAATTAGAACTGTCTATTCTGATAGTTAAAAAAAAAAAAAAAAAAAGTGTATACTGGAGCATTTCAAGTTTAATCACAAAAAGTGAATTTTGTCAAAACACAGAAATTCTTGAAAAATACAGCAAATACGCACATTTTCAGCGAATAATGGGTATATATGGTAGACAGAAAACGCCACGAATAGGTAAGTCTGTGAATCGTGAGTCCATGAATACAGGGGGTTTACTGTGACTAAAATTCAAAAATTCCTTAAAATTTGGCAGTCAGCACCCCTCAAATTTAATTTACTATTAACCCAGTAGCATTTTAATTTACTAACAATCCAATTGCATCTCCACAATTTAGTTAGAAATGACTAGACATCATCTCACAAGGCTTAATTAATAAACTTACCCGAACTGACGAGATGGCAAAAGGTTGGTGGTCCACTTTTCAATTGAATGTATAGAAACATCAAATCTGGGAGAGATGACACCACATTTGATAAGACGACCTGTTAAATTTACGACAATCTTGCCTGCACGATGATCATCTACTATCTCAAACTCTCCAATATAGCCTGAGAAAAAATAAAAGGATATTATCAACTCCTAAATACAGACTTAAAAACAAATTACTATATATGCCAGCATATATGATGCACACCTACTTTACAAGGATATGTAGTGGAAAAACAATTTTAGTTTCATCCTAATTCCAATGAAAGGGACTGAGAATTTATTGAAAGATAATTCAACATGACTAAGGAAAAAGTGATGCTAGTTTAAATTTGATGTTAAAAATGTTAATTCTATTTAATCTGAACAAATAACAATAAAACATAAAAAAAGGGGGAAAAAGTATATATATACTAAGACAGCACAGCTGTCAGATATGTTTGAGAAGACCAGCTTCTTTGATAAAAGAGATAACGTTAATAACACATGCTTTCTCCCAAGTTTAGGCATGCTATAATTACCACTTGCTTCACTACTATAAGCTAAAAAACCATTAGTAAGTTCCACTAGACTGGGACACTTAACCAGCAAATGCCTAACAGTCAGTGGAACTAAGCAATCGTCACAGAAGGGCTCATTCTCCCCATCAATCAGATAGCCGTGAGTTAAACGCGTATGGCCAATACGTAATCTATACAATACAACCTCCCACTTCCTTGTTATTGGGTCATATTTCCAAGGGTGTGTCTGTCTAGTAATTTCTTTCATTTTATTGGGGCCTACTCTGTCCCACTGAAGTCCCCATAAACGCTGGACGGATTTCCACATATCAAATGTATCACAATATGGAACGGGATTTTCTCGCTACCAAAGTTTGCACTGCTGATTTGGCTAGTTTGTCTGCCTCTTCGTTTCCCGATATGTTCACATGGGCAGGAACCCAACAAAATTAAAAAATGCTGCTCAATTCTGGTGCAAGAAGATCCACTGCAAGATCTTCAACACCAAGGGATGATCGGTATTAAAGACTTCCAGGGACTGTAAGGCACTTTTGGAGTCTCAAAATATTGTGTAGCTACACACTGGGAGTTACAATATGTTCCAGTGCTACTAGGATGCCATACAATTCAGCTGTATAGTTTGAGGCAACAGAAGGAAGTGCACCTCTTCGGTTAAAAGATTCGCTAAAAACTCCATATCCAACGCCGGCATTGGACTTGG
>NC_087208.1:66861418-66970525 GCF_015104395.2 Macrobrachium nipponense | reverse complement strand
TTTTCCCAGGCTCTGAGAGGCCATCGCCGTAAGGCGATGGCTGCTCCTTTTCTTCTCCAACTGCTAGTTCCGCTGGGGAAGGCGAGCCAGTATCCACCTTCCTCCCCCATTCCCTCTCTCCTTACGGCTACGAGGGAAAGGGAGGGATCCTACAGAGATTTCTCTGTAAGATCCACGTTAGGGGCTGCGCTACGGGGGGGGACCTTCGGGTCCTACCTGACGTAAGCCCCGGTCGTTGAGGAGGGATCCTGCCCCTTTCTCGATTTCTACGGGAATCGAGAGGACCACCAGCTGATATCGTTTGACGAATTCGGTGGTGGGGGTTTCGCAGAGTGCTTAGAATTCTACGGAATTTCTAGCGCACTCAGAGTGTTCAAGTTTTTACGATCTCCAAACACTTAGGCAGAGACCACGGTTCCAAACGTGAGCGAGAATCCCCGATAATTGTTACGATAATCGGGAACCTCGCTTATGCTCGAATTCCTGTAATTTCTAGCATTTGGAAGAAGACTGCTGCTGAAAGAAGAGTATATCTCACAGTAGGCGATTAACCTGGAAGAGAAGAACGGACTGGGAACTTCCAGTTTGGCTTGAACTATCGTCTTCGGTATTCTGTTCACCATTGAAGCTTTCCTTTGGGAAAGACTTCTCCTCACTCTCTTGACTAGAGAACGAAGGCGGTCGATCTCCAATCCTTATTCTCATCCTCGAGGGGAAAAGAATTTAGGATGGAGGTCGTTGTACAGAACCTACAAATATAACTACGTATATTACCCTCGCGACATGATTCTTGTAACAGTTGAATTGTCCGGGGGGTAGGCGCATACCGTAGTTAACTCTACGGTTTGTGACCGAGACGAATTGTATCTTAATTGAACTGCAACTCGAGGGTTGCCTGCAACTCCCAGCAGTTATCAGTTTCGATTTTAGATACTTGGTATTGTCATGACAACACCAAATCAGCTTTTGTATTTACCGAAATCCGTTTCGTTTAAATATAATTGCTCGAGCGTAATCTTTATGCTCGATGGTTCTAGCCGAACGCATTCCTTCGTGGAATAATGGATTAACTGGCAACTCAGGATGACGAGTCACCGAGAGCTACTGCGTATTGAACTGCCTGATAGCGGCTCAGTATCAGCTAGGTCTCGGAGATGGACGGTCGGTTACGTCTCTCTCTCCCTGGTTTGATTGACTACCGAACCGTATCTCTGCCAACAATCATGGACTTAGGTCTCTGATTAACGGGGATTCTCGCAATAATGAAAGGACCATCTACTGCTGTGACGCTCGATTTCATCGCCTTCGACATTGCGAGAATTTTCAACAGAGATATCTCTTGGACTCTTTCATCTTTCTGTTTACCGCACGGTAACAGAAGTCTGTACTAGTCAACCGCTGCATCGCACCGCGATAATGCGAATGATTTTTGCAGACATCTGAGTTTGTCTCAAAATATCTCGTATTCGTAGGTGTGCAATTATTCATTGCTCGCCCCGAATTAACAGATATCAGAAGACATCGCTATTCTCCGACCTGACAAGCTCTACTTCCAAATGTTCAGCCCATGAGAAGCAGTTCTTCAGGCAGTATTTCCCTGTCTTCATTACTGAAAAAGCGCTCCGCTTTTATTGCAACTACGATCCTCACCGGACAGCAATGAATAGCGGTTAGCGTTCTCAGTCTTTGTAGCACAGGTCAGAAATCTTGAGAATCCTTCTCTCGGTTCAGCTGCGAAGACGTAGGTTGCATTTTCTGTACACCTCGTCTTCAACGACACATAGTGTTGTTCTCCTTAGCCGAGAATCAACTATACTATGAGATATCTTGCCATCAAGGACCTCGGTCTCTAGAAGGCAATTGACTTTCGCCTGTTGGGCACATGCCTTAAGAGAGTCATCACCTTGCCTTCTGGCCTCGGTGACGAACAAATTATTTGTTTAGTCTCTTGGCAGAACCCTTTTAAGGCGAAGGTCACGTGACTTGCTCGGGTGCTTGGACAACTTGCCTCCTACCGAACGCAGTCAGTCGGCAGCTGTCAGAGCGCCCAAGTCTCGTTACGAACTCGCTGTGGACTTAGTTCGGTTGTTCCATAACAATCTTTTCTTCGTCCTAACGGCTTGTCACAGTACCCATACCATCGACACCCCACCATTGAGTGTCGGTGTCCTATCCACTACCGAGAAGAACAACTTCGCTGCAGACGGATAGACCAGTATGGGTACAGGACATCACCGAAGTCGAGAAGAGGGTTAGGTCATACGACCATTCCCTTCTTTTCCTCTGAGGTAATTGCATGACTTTTCCTGCGAAGTCAAGCATCCAGGGGATGGGGATTCGTGACGCTCGATTTCGTACCGAATTCGTAGCGAAGACTCTGAACCCTTCGGTTCCTGACGATCGGTTAGAGTCCTTCACAATCCCCTCCCTAATGGACTTCACCGCCTTCGATGCGAAGGAGATGCTGCTTTGTCCTGTGAAAGCGCGACCGCGCTTTCTGAAGAAACTCGACATCCCAGGATGAGTGTTGAAGACTCTTCGTCAGCACCAAGACGACCTAGAAGTACACTCCCTCGAGTTACACAAGAACTTCTCCATGGCGCAGGTACTGAAGGCAGGGTCTGGTACAACCAGACCACCGGCACCTCCTTCTACCTTTGGATATTGCCCACAGGTCCTTGGATCGTTTTCCTTAGGACCCGTGGTGGCTGCTCAACACGTTGTCTAGCTAACCCAGACCCTAGAGGCTGAACAGCATCGAGTCCTGGTGTGACTGTAAGAATAGATAAGTGAATGAGAGAGTGACTGGCTTCTCTTCCTATCTCTTTTTCTCCCCTCTACCTGTGGGTAGAGGGATACGGTCATCACCTTGCTGGATAAGGACGAGATGCCGGTGAGCTACTCGACAGAGCCCCATCCTATCCCTTTCACTAGGGATGGGAGCGAATATCCACCACTTCCTCCTACAAGGGGGGGTGGGGGGGGAAGTGGATGCCAACAAGAGACAAACCATAACTTTATGTTGCCTCTTGCAAATAGGAACTTGTTCTTGTTTGCTGGTACGAAGAGATACGCTTGCCTCTCTCTTAGTACTTGGTCCAGAGGTCTGACCATTGATCCTGCGGTGCACACCCCGATCAATCGGACAGAGGTTGGATCCCTCCCTCGCTCTTAGACCAGGGAGGCATTCCAAGGTTGGGCGAACACCAGTCTGTTCACAAAAGACTCAGATTCCTCCCACCAAGAAGTGAGTCTTCCTATTGTAAAAGGACCGAAGGTTTGTATGCCGTGTCGGAACAAATGACAATTTGTCCAAAATTGCATTTTTCCTAACTATACAAACCTGAGGTCCTTTTACACATAGCCCCACCTCATGCCACCCCTCACTCTGCAGTTTTTGCTTGGGCCCAAAAGCAAAAGTGATTTGTTTACCTACCAGTCGCGCGCGCGCGTCTGTCGGACAAGCAGTTAACTACCGCCCAACCCTTGTTCGAAAGCTTACGACCTATCCAGCTGCCGCTAGTACCTTCCTATTGTAAAAGGACCTCAGGTTTGTATAGTTAGGAAAAATGCAATTTTGGACAAATTGTCATATTATATCATTTGACCATTTTTTATTGTAAAATTGTGTTGGTAATATTACCTTGTCTAATATTTTATTGTGATCATTTTACTAAACAGCAACATGTATAAATTTATCAATAAATGTAAAACAAAATACATGTACTTGTTCTATCATTAATAGGAATTACAATAATTTAATTTTTTTTAATTTTCAGAAGTTGCTGCTGTCAGGGGACCTACTCTACCTGTTTGGATGTCAGTCAATGGCTTGAGAACACCATCACATACTAAATATGTTAACCATCCATGTGCACAACAGGAAATTGTGGATGACACTGAAGATAAGAAGCAGATAAACTTTAACAAAAAGTAAGTCATTGCATCTATAACTTGCAGTACATGAAAATATGTATGTTTGGAGTTGAAATTAATGTCTGACTACTACAGTTCAGACCTCTTTAAACTGGCTTCTGTGGGACCAGGCCACTGCTGGACCACAGAAAATCCCAGATGACAGAAATCACCCCTGAAAAAACCCTGATGTAAACAGTCTTGCCAGTTCATTCTGGACATATATTGCAGTGTTATCAAAAGAGAACAAAGCTTATAAATAATCACTGTCATTCATTAGGTTTAATTTCTTATGAAAATTTTGGCCTGTGCCATAAGCATCTCCTTGGAAATGCTTACTACTTTGGTTTGTCAGAGCTTAAACCACTGAAAAAGCGTATTGTCAAGTTCTGATCTGGCACCTTACAGTGTTTATGGCACTTCAAACTTTTCTGGCTTTCATTTTTAGCAAAAGCTAAAAATGTCAAGCTTTGTTTTTTTTAAACTTGCATGTGTGAATGTGAGAGAGAGTATTAAGAGTTGTCATTTTAATAAAATTGTTTGTATTTACTGTATTTCATGCATTATTGCCAATATTATTATTGTATTATAATGTTTGAACATAGCAATCAAGGCGCCATTTGCATTGTGATAATATTTACATTTGTAAAATCATCAGCTGATTGCATCTTACCAACATCGTCATATCCATTAGTTGCTAAGTGAAACATTTTGTTGGAGATTTTTGTATTTTATTTAGATTATTATTTATTTATTTATTTATTAATTTTTTTTTTGTTTCTCAAAGCTGGGTTTTAAAATGCAACTTTACTCTCTTTATAAATGAATGAAGGTGTGATTTCACCAGTATCTGATGTTGCTTTTGTCTCTTCCAAAACGTTTCATGGCCTCTACGTTATTTATTACCCGTAAATTTAGTGGCATACTTGCATAACACTTTCCTCTCCATTACATGAAGGATGAATAAAGATTTTTTAAATTTTTATTAATGGTATTCAAAATTGAAAATTAACAAGTTGACAACTGTATCACAACTGTCAATAAACATGTGTTAGTTGTGGTGGCAGACATCAGCAAATGGCTGTTTCTCGGTTCCATTGTTTATGTCAGTTCGTGGCTAGTGACTTGCACGCAGTAGTAAGTGTTTGATAGACAAGTCACACGGTTGCTAAGTCTGATTTAATACTATATGAAGATTTGGATTTAACCTAATGAGCTTTTGTTTCTTAGCGTATTTCTTAATTGAAAGCTAACTCAGGTAGTATGCAGTAATATGCATTATCAGTGGTATCTACCAAAACTGAGACATGTACAGAAAGCCTAGCTTAGTGTAATTTACTGAAAATACATCTTGCACTATACACAATGTATATAATGGAATCATGTTTTTGGACAAAATTTTAACAATCACATGATACATGAGATCATAAATTATGGTTCATTTGTATGCTGTTTATTAGTGTTTAGTTTAACAGCACTGGAAGTAACTTGTGCTTGTGTACTTTTGAAGCAAACTTCAATTCCAAAATCACAAAAAAATCCAAAAACTGAAATGACGTTTGTCACTGCCCTCGTAGCAACTCAAGAACTAATGGTGGCCGATTCAAAAAAAGTCCAAAATCATGTGAGTTCCTGGACCACAGAATGCCAAATTTAAGAGGTTGGACTGTTTAATGATTTAGTAATACTAAGGTTTTGGGGTAATCACTGTTTTTTTTTACTGGGCTGTTGTAGCTCTTACAGTTAAGGAACTTCATCTTAAAGTTTTTCAGGATGGATAAGTTTGTGGCTTAACTCTAAACTTTTCTGTTACCTGTAGTGTTAAGTATTGACATTATTATTATTATTTTTTTTTTCAGATGTGATAGCTAAAGTAAATCATCAAATAGCTAATGGTCAGTGTGGAAGATTATTTGCTGTGGTGCACCTCGCAGGTTTACAGCATCTGGTGACTCAAGAGGACTTATTGGTTATTGAAGGAACTTTTGCACCTAATTTGGGTGATAAAATTAGATTGGAAAAGGTAAATAATTATAAATTTAAAAAGTACAAGAATTGGTCCTAAAGTGAATTGGATTTGAGGTATAATGGGTTGACTAGAGTACCAACCATCCACTGAGATACTACCACTAACACTGAATGATTTAGGATATTTTCCACATTCTTTCTTCACGGATCAGACAGTTCTAAACAATCTAACTTGTTTTCCCTGCTCATCAAAATGACTAGTCTGTGGGTATAAAACTCAGTGAGTTAATGGCCTGTCAAGTTTGGAGAAAAATGAATTGGTCGAGTTCATCACTAAGGGTATAGTAGAGAACTTGTAAAAAAGTGGAAAACACCAAAATTTAAGTTCTTGAAATGAAGTGGCCTCCAGTGTCGGGCATTCTTTAATTAGGTATTAGTTGGTACAAAGAAACTTTAGAGAGGATTAATCAAAAACAAGTCCATAGGAAAAGTAATGGTTTATAAAGAGATGCATAGTTCATACCGCAGGAAAATACAAATTTTCTTAAAAATTCTAAAGTGGTTGTTTGGAAACAGCCAAATGCAAAACTGTCTGTTGTGGTGCTTATAACTGTTCAAACTACTAAATTTTCTTATTTGTTTTGTGATCTAAAAATTCTTTACAATATGGCTGCTAATTGTAAAGTGTAGCCAACTTGCCAGGTTCTTTGACACATTCTTTCAGCCCTCACTTGCCTGATATGCCTTTTGCTTTCTATCCTTCCCCTTTGGGTACATTTTCCTTAGCTCCCTTATTTCTTTTAACTTCTCTTACTCCAACCCTGTTAGTCAAGAGATACACTCTTTGTCCTCATTAAACTATTCAATAATAGTTGAGTTCTCACAACTGATTTTCAAAACTGAGTTTTTAGTACGATTGTGTGTGCAAGTGACTTGGTGGTTTGGCTAAACTATTAAGTAGTTTTGATGTACTGTGTGCATGTTGGTAGATAATCATTGTTAAAGGAATTCCTGTGTCTTTTATTTGGGATGAATCTTACCTTCTGTTAAATAGAGCATATACCTCCTTGCCAATTTGCAAGTCATCTTTCAAACAAAGAAGATTGAGCGGCTGACCTGGATGAATGTCTGGTACACCTGTCCTCCACCAGGTGCTTCGAATGTTTTAGCTCTTGACAGAATCTCCTTGCTGCCATTTCCTTTTCCCTCTTTCTGCTGAGAGCATTCAGATTTGCTGAATACCAGCATCAATATTGAGCAAATATACCTCAGTGTTGAACTTCTCAGTTTCAAAGGTCATCCATTCCTCACACTCTTGGACTGTGGGACACTCTTCCTGAGGATGCCGTGCAAATGGAATTTCAAAAGTTTACATGAAGATTCAGGCATTACTACCCCAATGCAGTTCTCCTTGGATTTTAATAATTTACATTTTGATCTATTTATTAATTTGTTGATTTATTTTTTTATGTGAGATCTCTCTGTATTTCCCTTTACCACCTCTTATTTCTTCCGAGTGAACACCATATTTTTTGGAAGCTTAATTTGTTCCGATACGTAATACAAACCCTCGGTCCTTTAACAATAGGAAGGTAACTAGCGGCAGCTGGGACGGTCGTAAGCTTCGAACAAGGGGAGAACGGTAGTTAACTGCTTGTCCGATCGTGCGCGCGCCCGCGCGCCAGAGAGGTGAAGAATCACGTGCTTTCGGCCGCGGGTCTGTGAAGGACGTGTTCGTCATCGCTCTCTGCCCGCTTCATCGTCGTATGGCTTTGTTTATATTGTGTTTTCTACTAATGGTTTGGTTTGACTTGAAAATGAAAACAATGTAAGTACACTGTTTCATTTTCATTACTTAATTATGAATCAACATGGAGCTATCGCCGTAGAGACGGCGATTTCCGCTCTTTCATGAATTGAACCTTGAATTATGTCTCGGTGCCGAGGGCGGGCGCCACTCACGCCGAGTCATGTATTTTGGGCGAAAGTGTGTAATTGAAAGATGTAAGTACTCTTTTTCATTATATATTTTTGCCCTGTGCGTTCGTTGCCGAGAGCTTGATTGCGCTCGGCAAGAGCCTCTTATTTTGTATGAATAGAATGCAATGAAAGTGGATTCGCAATGCAGTTTTCTTTTCATGTTTTCATTTATTAATTGCATCAAATAATTTTGGATCAAATTCCGCTCTTACCGGGAATTAATCCTTACGAATTTCGCGGCACACACGGCAGGTAGGTCAGGTGATCTACCCCCGCCGCTGGGTGGCGGGAATAGGAACCATACCCGTTCTCTAATTCATATGTTTTTTCTGTTGCTTGGAATGTAAACAGGGTTTGCAGTTCCTCCTGATGGATTTTCGTGTTTCATCGCCATCGATCGTCTGGGCTAACTTTTACAAGGGAAGTAATAGATCTTTGGTTCGTCATACGCTTTTGTTAACTTTTAGTAATTTTTTGATAAAATTAACTTCGAAAATTTCGAAAGATTAGTGACGTGTAACTACCAAAGTTTTCGGTAGACATCATGCACTTTCACGAAAGTGAATTACTTATACTTTCATGAAAGTATAAGTAATCAAACTCCTAACAAATAAGTGTTAGAGTTTGATTGAGGAAATGTATATCTTTCTTCCTAGTTGGGGAAGTCAGAAAAGTAACTATCCTTTAGAAGCTTTATTAGCTCTTGTGTTAACGAGCAATTATAGTAGTAACAGTACTAGTAGTTGTTGCATCCTCATCACCTTCTTACTCCGCAGAATCTACAATATCATATTTGCAAATTGTAGACTTTGGATATACGTAGTTCAAATGCGAACTCTAGAACGTAAGAAGTGAATATATGGTTCCCCCATTACAGTGGAGGGTGCGTCTGATCGGCTCTGTCTCGCTCTCAGGTCTAGACCTCTTCCAAGCTCACAAGCCCAGAGGAGAAGGAATGTCGAAAACCGTAAGGAGGGTTTCAGAGAATCCCACCGGTCAGGCGTCCCCTCGGCAGGTTCTGTAGAGCGTCCCAGACTGCCAGGGATAGCCATTGGAAAGGCATCCTAAAAACGGTGTTTCTCCCTTTTTATGCCATACTGTTCCACGATGGATAGGTAGAAACTTCGAATGAATGAAATTGACGAAGATCCTCGTATAATGCCTTCTGGTAGAATTATTCAAAATGAGAATGACATTAATCGATCCACCTTTCGAAATCGGGCGACGATTTTAGCGCCTTCTAATATTAGAGATCATTCGATAACATTTGTGATAAAGTCATTGTTCGAACATTTTTTCGCAACTAGACGAGAGCGCGATCCCATGGGGGTATGAAATTGTTATTTCAACATAAAATTTCCCCATGGTGCATTTTTAGATATAGATCTATTCTGATGAGAACGATTTAGATTATTTGTCAATCGAATTAATTATATGGATCTCGTTGAGTGATAAAGCATATATGTATGACTTTTAAGCTTCTAGCTCCTACCATGCTTAGGACAAATCGCCTTAGGACTACGGTATGGCAAGGCATATACACATACCGATGTGCTATAATGGTCAAGTGAAATCCTTACAAAATTTCCTAAATTAATACGGTTTACCTTAATGTAACAGTATTATAGAGGATTCTATTACGCTAGAGTATGAGTTATATGATGCTATCGTGTCTTCGAGAAGTGATCGGAGAAGCATATCTTTATTGGTGAATTGAGAGTAGGATAGAAACATTTTTCTTCGTGGTAGAAGAGGTTTCCATGAATTACCAGTTCCCTTCTAGGACTTTCCTAGGAAGGAATATGTTTAAAAGGATTGTTTAGACGACACCTATTTAGTTTCTAGACTTGTCGAAGTCTCGTTCGCTTAATTATGCTTATATAAAAACTTCCTGAAGTTCGATAATAATTTTATAAGATTCCTTTATTTAATGGAGTAACTGGCAACTCTGGAAAGGGAAGGCCAGACAGCTTTCGAAGACTGCTTTCGCTTTGAGATCAACGCAGTACCATCTTGTTCTCAGTCGTGAGCGGTCGTTTACAGCTCTCTCTCCTGCGGAATGGGATAACTAACCGTATCTCTTCCCTACAATCGTGGTCTTAGCCTCGGATTGAGGGAATACTGAAGCTATCATAAATAAATATTGTCTGCCATTTTGTTAGGAAGCCTTCGATAAGAAAGATATTACAACCTTTCAATGCTGTTTACCGTAGGTAACATGATTAAAGGATTCTAATGCAGCAGAACATTATATTATTTAATGCACTCATACTTACGAAAGCATGGCTTATTAGAGTACATACTTAGTGAGAAGAGAGATGTAATAGAGATTCACTTCAAGACTACGGTATGGTTAAGTCTTTCGAGAAAGGACACAAACTGTATTTAGAATCGGATATTGCGCAGAAGTTGTATGAGTCGGATGGGAAACATTCTTTTAGTGGGGAAATGGTTTCCCTGAATGGATTATACTATGTATATAAAGTTTTTTCATAATAAGAACGGAATTAACGTATGAAAGGATGTCGGGTACCATAAAGACACAGATGTTCTGGCACATAACATAAAAAATAATTAGTAGGAGGCGCCAGCCTGGTGCAATAAGCCAAGAGCACCATCCAAATATTTCTCGTGTTGAGCGGAGTTATTAAATAAAAGCAATGCAAGAATTGCGAGTCCGTGAGAACCTCGATCGCGATATAACTGTAAAGTAGTCTAACATTTATTGCAAAGAGTTGTGAGAACCCTGCGAGAAGTCTTCTTCATAGATCTTAGTAAGGTAGAAGACGAACAGTCTTCCTGTAGACTGCTTCCTTTTCTCGAACTATGCCATAAGGAATCATAAGCGCCAGCCAGACGCCTGGCTCCAACTAGAAAATAATTAGTTAATATAGATATACCTTAGAGCAAAATTATGCTTTCCTATATAGGGCTGGGAAGTTACTCAGTCCCTCGCACTGGAGTAGTCCTTCTCATTCAGGAAAAAAGGGGGGGGATACGGAAGAATTAAACCGAGGAAAGAATAATTCCCCTTCCGATATACTCGAATTAGAGGAAAATTGAGAAGAAAACATCCTACTATGGAAGTAGTACTGTAGAATTATAGGATTCTTACAGCACCTCTTCTTATTTTGATATCGAGATTTCCTGACCACGGTTGCAAGTAATGGGGCCATAAAGGCTCCAGCCAGGCTTTAACCAGGCGATAGGCGCCAGCCAGGCGCGAAGCGCCAACCAGGCCGCAGCAGCACAGCGCGCAGCGCCAGACAGGCGCAAAGCACCAGCCAGAAGCGATGGCGCCAACCAGGAGCCAAGACATCAGGATCTCCAATTTCTCAGTATTTGGAGATAGACTTTCCAAGAGTTTCCTCTTTGAGAACTGACACAAGATCAGTTTGTTCCGATACGTAATACAAACCCTCGGATCCTTAACAATAGGAAGGTAACTAGCGGCAGCTGGGACGGTCGTAAGCTTCGAACAAGGGGAGAACGGTAGTTAACTGCTTGTCCGGTCAAGTGCGCGCGCGCGCGCCCGGGCGGTGAAGAATCACTTTTGCTGCTTTCGGCCGTGGTGTGACAGGACGTGTTCGTCATCGCTCTTGCCCGCTATTTTCGTCGTGTGCTTTGGATGTTACAATTTCTTCTGACTGGTTTGTTTGTGGTCTTGAATGAAATTGTAAGTACTCTTTTTTCATTTTCATTGAGTGAAGATTAATTAATCATGATCAAGAAGAGCTTTCGCCGCGCCCAACCAGCTGCCCGTAGAGTGTGTCCCGGGCTGGAGGGGCGTAAATGCGGCGGATTCCGCTCTTAACCAGATATTGATCCTCATGAGTTATGTTTTTCGGTGTCGGGGGCGAGAATGCTCCCGAACCGAACCATGTAATGTCTGTGTAAATTGGTCCGAGGCGCAGTGGGTGCTGTACGAGGGTAGGAAGAGGCGTAGGTTGACCAAGGAGTCGTCGGAAAGCTCTCCAGCGACTCCTTTGGTTACGGATACCTCGTCATCCTTCCTGCCTCCAGCTCAGCCCCCACGATTTGCGCCTTCCCCTGAGGGGGGGGTTTCGGAGTCTTCTCCTCACTCGATCCGTCGAGCCAGTCGAAGTGTGGAGGAGGGTGCCCGATACCCGGATGTGCAATTGTATTCGGGGTCTTCGTCCGCTCTTGGGTGGGGTTCGTCCTCCTCCCCCACCGGCGTGAGGGTGCCCCCTCTAACGACCCGACTGTTCCTCCCTCAGGTGTGCCTTCTGTGAGTGACGACCTTGGACAGGTGTGGGCGTCGTTGGGACTGCAGGGCGCCCCCAGTATCCAGGGCTTGATTCAACGGCTAGCGGGGTCGGCAGTGGTAACTCATGGTGTGGTTACAACAACGACCAATAAACTGTGTCAACACCAGCGTACGCCGCCCCTCCTCATGTGGTGTATACGCAACACATTGCGTCAGTGACTCCAACGGCGTCAATTCAAATGCCGATCGCTGCGTACCTAAGAGGGGCGTGCCGCCGCCACCTGGGTTTTATGTGCTGCCGACGCCCGACTTTCGCTGCCCCCCAAAAGTTCGCCCCTGGATCTACCGCCCGTCCCAATGATGAGTTTGGCTGAGATGGAGAGGTCTGTGACGCCGGACTATGCTGCCGTACCTGCCGTACCTGCAGCGAGTGTTGCTGGCCCAGCCCCTCGCGCCGCTCCTACGAAGCGCGCGGTGCGGGACTCTAATGTTGATGTTGCTGCTGGTGCTGGTCCTGCTGTGCTGGTCCTATTGGTGCTGGTCCTGCTGCTGCTGGTCCTGCTGGTGCTGGTCTGCTGGTGCTGGTCCTGATGGTGCTGGTCCTGCTGCTGATGTTCCTGCCGCTCCTGCCGTGCCTGCCCCTGCCCAAGTCGCGTCTCGTCATGGAGGTGCTGCACCGGTCTCAGGTCTTTCCGGACAGGATCAGTCGGGGCGTGTTGCTTCGGCAATTGGCCCGACTTTTCCGTGGATGGAAGACCTGACGTCCGTCCTGAGAGAGCTGACGAAGAAGAGGAAGAAGAAGAGGAAGATGTCGTCGTCGTCTTCATCGTCTTCTTCGTCGTCTGTTGCCGCCTCTTCCCCTTCGACTTCTAAGGCTTCCAAGCCGAAGAAGAAGAAGGCTGCCTCCTCCCCCCTAAGAAGGCTCCTACGGGGACCTTCGAAGGGCCCGTCTCGCTCTGGCGTGACGGGGGGTGCTTCTGCTGGTCCTCCTGTTCCCTCGGGAACGGGCCCGTCTCCTCTTCTGAGAAGAAGAAGAAGACGGGGACCAAGGATGTGCTGGCTACTGCTGGTACATCCGCGCCTGGTCTTAGTAGCACTGCTGCTAAGTCAGGTACCGGCTCGACTTCTCGTTCGCTGAGAAGGTCCGAGTGTACGGTCTCCTTCGGGCGACCGTGCAGCCAACGTCAAGACGCCTGAGCTTGCTCACCGTCACGACAGAGGCACGGAGCAGAAGACTGTCGAGAGTCGCGCAAGTGACGCTCGCCAGGCCAGCGGCCCCCGCCGCTCTCGTAGCGACCAGCCCGGTACCACCTCGGGTTGACGTGACGGTCTCTGACCGGCCACGGGTGAGGCTGAGAAGAGGTCCCCCTCGACCAACGGCACCAGCTTCGGCTGGTACCAGCGGTTTGACGTGCCGTGAGGACGCTCACCGGTCTCACCGCGAAAGCGAGCTCTGCAGATCACCTGACCGCCGCTCCCACAGGGACCGGACGGAGACGGTGGCCAGCAGCAGCTCGTCTGACGCACGAGATCGGGGTCGACGTGCTCAGTCGAGCCGCTCGACACAGGTGAGCGGCACGACCAGGCCTGCAGTACGATCCCCACGCGGGTTGGTGATCGGCTACAGCCCCCACGTACGCTGGTCCTGCCAGCGAACGGGGGAGCGTCAGGTCTGTCTCTCCTATACCTTCAACATTCCTCGGGCTACACCGGGAAGAGCGAGGTACCTAGGAGTGATCGTGAGAGGTGCGCCGCTC
This sequence comes from Macrobrachium nipponense, assembly GCF_015104395.2. Lineage (NCBI taxonomy): Eukaryota > Metazoa > Arthropoda > Malacostraca > Decapoda > Palaemonidae > Macrobrachium > Macrobrachium nipponense. The sequence continues at coordinate 66,956,677 of NC_087208.1, read as the reverse complement.
ACGATCCCGCCACGACGCCGCACGAACCAGGCATAGTTTTAGGACAGCCAGGTCGTACGCGCAAGTGGTTGGAGGCGACCGTCAGGGGTCTGTTGCTGTTCCTCCTTCTGAAGGAGGAGTGGGTCTCGAGAGCTGCTCCTGTTGGAGGGACTGGACGGTCCTACTCCTCAGGACGCTGTGACTCCTGAGATCCAGAGGAACTTTGCCCAGGTTATTGCGCTGATTCGTCAGCACAACGACCTGGGGGAAGGATCGCCGCTACCACCATCTGAGCCCACGTCGCCCGGCTCGAGTCATTTTGGGGCCCGAAGAGGGAACCCAAATTGACGGTGGGACTGCCGCGATCGGAGCTTGCAGACTCAGTCCTTGACCAGGTGGAGAATTTCGTCTCAGGACGAGAGGACTCACTTAAGTCAGGACGTCTTCCAAGCTACTTCCTCTCCTCTGCAGCGACAGCGGAAGTTCTACGTGCCATCAGTAGATCCAATACCGCCCAAAAACAGGTTAACCCGGAGCTAGCTAGGCTAACTCCAGGTGTGTCCCTGCAGCAAGCTCCTGTCCAGAGAACCTATGGTTTCTCGCAGCAGGAGGCACTGGGCCTGGAAGCTACCGCTATGGCAGCTTTCCAGGCAGTCTCTTGGTTGGATCTGTGGTCCCTCACAGTATCCAAGGTCGCGGCCGACGCCGGGGGCGCTGCCTTCGAAGACGACCCCGACTTCAGGAGACTGTGCCAGTCTGGAGGTAGGGCCATCTCCTACCTCGCCCATCAGACGGCAAAACCTGTGGGCCAACTTGGTTCTCCGTCTAGGGACGCTGTCCTTACACGAGTAGCCAAGGGGGCCGGGCGTGAAGCGGTAAATGGACTACGTAACGGACCAATGAAGAGTTCCTCCGCTCTCTTTCCCGGAGAGATGGTGGACGCTGCGGTGAAAGACGGCGCACTGATGACAGTGACCGTCTGGTTCACCAGGCAGTTACGAAGGTTTCTGGGCAACCTCGTACATCTGCGGCTAAGCCTAAGAGTTTAGCTAGCGCTTCCTCGGCTGCTAAGACGGCTGCTCCATCGAAGCCCCGAGGAAAGATCTCCTTGCTTCAACTTCTAGTAAAGGAGGCCGTAACCAGCCCTCCTCCCAGCCCTCCTTTCCCCGAGGAGGTGCTGGGAAGAAGTCGAAGCGAGGTGGGAAACGCTAGGGACGGCGTTCCCCCTCACCAGCTGCCGGAAGTGGGGGGGGTGCCTGGCGAGCCATTGGGCAACTTGGCAGCGCTACGGTGCCGAGACCTGGATAGTAGACGTCCTTCGGGAGGGATATCTACTACCCTTAATCGAATCGGCCACCACCCCTCACCTCCAACCCGGTCCATCTGCAGACATATGTTCTGGATCCTCAAAGGACGACGCTCTTCGGCAGGAGATCAAGACCATGCTGACCAAACGAGCTGTAGAAGTCGTAGTGGATCGGTCACCGGGTTTGCTTTTACAGCCGCCTTTTCTTAGTGGAAAAGGCATCGGGGGGCTGGCGCCCGGTGATAGATCTCTCTCCCCTGAACCGATTTGTTCGCCAGACTCGGTTCAAGATGGAGACGGCACGTTCCGTGCTGGACTCCATCAGAGAACGACTTCATGCTTTCAGTGGACCTAAAGGATGCGTATTTCCAAATACCCATCCCATCAGTCCTCCAGAAAGTACCTCCGCTCATCTTCGACGGGACGTGTGACCAATTCAGGGCACTTTGCTTCGGTCTCTCAACCGCCCCACAGGTGTTCACGAGAGTGTTCACGCTGGTGTCTGCTTGGGCCCATTCGCACGGGATACGTCTTCTGAGGTATCTCGACGATTGGCTGGTCCTGGCGAGCTCCCGCTCGCAGTTGCTGCAGGACAGGGATCGACTTCTAAAGTTTTGTCGCGATCTGGGGATCGTGATAAACTACGAGAAGTCCGATCTCGAACCCAAGCAGAAGATGAAGTACTGGGTATGCTGATCGATACGGTAGCAGCTCAAGTCCGCCCCGCAGACTTGAGGATCAGCAAATTCAGGGACGGCCAGCCGGCCGGTTCCTGTCTCGGCAGGAAACAGGCAGCTCAGCAATGGCAAAGTCGTGATCGGCCACCTGTCGTCACTCGAGAAGTTATTCCTCACGGACGTCTTCACCTGCGGTCTCTCCAGTGGAGACTAAGGGAGAGTTGGTCACAGGTAAAGGATCCACCTTACTTCCCCGTGTCCATCACGGAGAAGGGTGAGGCAGGACCTAGCCTGGTGGCTCGACGACAGGAACCTCTTAAGAGGAGTGCCCCTACGCACTCCCCCCCCGGAGATGCTGCTGTTCTCAGACGCATCGACCGAGGGATGGGGCGCACTACCTGGAGGAGTGCTGGCTGCAGGTGTGTGGGGACCATCACGACAAGCACCTTCACATCAATGTCCTGGAACTCAAGGCGGCGTTTTACGCTCTCCAAGAGTTCCAAGACCGCTTGATGGGACACTCAGTGGTGTTGATGTGCGACACACCACGGTAGTGGCATACGTCAACAAGCAGGGGGGCCTAGTGTCTCTCCCGCTACACCAGTTGACGGTGCAGGTGCACGAGTGGGCCACGGCTCACTCGATAGAGCTGTCAGCACGCTACATTCCAGGCAAGAGGAATGTAGTAGCGGACAAGCTCAGCCGTCGGGATCAGGTAATAGGGACCGAGTGGTCCCTACACCCAGAAGTGGCGGAAAGGCTCTTCAACCCTGTGGGGGCGTCCAGTCATAGACCTGTTGCGCCTACCCGGCACAACAAAAAACTTCAAGTTTTTTGCTCAGCCGTGCCGGACCCATGGGCAGCTGCAGAGGACGCGCTTCAACACACTGGACAACCTCTTCGTCTACGGCCTTTCCTCCCTTTTGTCTGATTCGGAAAGTGATCCAGCCGAGCGCTGGTCACTCCCAATCTCAGAATGATCCTGGTGGCTCCCAAACGGACCTCAAGCCGTTTGGTATCCGGACCTGCTGGCTCTTCTTGCAGAAGAACCGAGAGAGATGCCCCACTGCACAACCTTCTAGCCCAGCCACACGTAGAGCTCCGGTACACCGAGCAGTCCAGTCCCTACAACTTCACGGCTGGCTGTTATCCACCATCTCTTGCGAACGAGAGGCTTTTCTCGCAGCGCAGCAACAGAGATGGCTGGACACGTCAGACAGTCCTCTGCAGCTGTGTACCAGGGGAAGTGGGCCGTCTTCTGTGGTTGGTGTCGTAGACGGGGTTCTATCTCTCAGAGCCACTCTTCAGCAGGTAGCGGATTTCCTCGTATTTCTTCGCGAGAGAAGCTCTCTCAGTACCCACAGTTAAAGGATATAGAGCTGCACTGGCACTCGTCCTAAAAACTGAGGGGGACTGACATCTCGAACTCGTTCGAGATCTCCTTGCTAATGAGGAGCTTCGAAAGGTCTTGCCCACCCAGGGAGCTCAGGCCACCTGAGTGGGATGTGACTCTCGTCCTTAGGAGTTTGACTCGAAGACCATTCGAGCCACTCCGAGAGTCGTCAGACAGGGATCTGACCCTCAAGACCTCTTCTTGCTGGCCCTGGCATCGGCGAAGAGAGTAGGGGAACTTCATGGTCTGTCTTCAATGTTAAACATTCCAGGGGCTGGGGATCTGTGACGCTCGATTTCGTCCCGAATTTCGTAGCTAAGACTCAGAATCCGTCGATCCCTGACGACAGGTTCGAGTCTTTCACAATCCCCTCCCTAATGGATTTCACCGACAACGATACGGATGAGATGCTGCTTTGTCCTGTGAGGGCGCTACGGCGCTATCTGAAGAAAACTCGACACCTCAGGCCTGAGTGTCGACGCTCTTCGTTAGCACTGGGGTTACCAAGAAAGAAGTATCCAAGAACACGCTTTCTTTCTGGCTGCGTGAGGTGATCAGGAGAGCGTACGAGGCTGATGGTAGTGACGACGATCAGTACGCTCCGATCCGAGAGAGCCCACGAAGTCAGAGGTATTGGACCCTCTTTGGCGTTCCGCAAGAACTTCTCCGTGGCGCAGGTCCTGAAGGCAGGTGTCTGGGCCAACCAGACTACCTTCACGTCCTTCTACCTTCGGGATATTGCCCACAAGTCCTTGGATACGTTTTTCCTTGGGACCTGTGGTGGCTGCTCAACACGTTGTGTAAGCTTACCCAGCACCCGAGCAGGCAGAACAGCATCGATTCCTGGTGTGACTGTAGGAATGAATGGTTGAATGAGAGTGCGACTGGCTTCTCTTCTCCATCTTTCTCTCTCTCTACCTGTGGGCAGAGGGTCACGGTCGTCACCATGCTGGAAAGGAATCCGATGCAGGTAAGCTACTCAACCGAGCCCCAATCTATCCCTTTAGTTAGGGATAGAAGCAAATATCCTCCACTCCCTCCAACAAGGGGGAAGGAGTGGATGCCTACTTGAGACAAACCCATAACTTTATGTTGGCTCCTGTACAGGAACAAGTTCTTGCAATGGCTGGTACGAAGAGATACGCTTGCCTCTCTCTTAGTACTTGGCTCAGAGGTCTGACCATTGATCTGCGGTGCACACCCCGATCAATCGGACAGAGGTTGGATCCCTCCCTTGCTCTTACGACCAGGGAGGCATTCCAAGGTTGGACGAACACCAGTCTGTTCACCAAAAAGACTCAGATTCCACCCACCAAGAAGTGAGTCTTCCTATTGTTAAAGGACCGAGGGTTTGTATTACGTATCGGAACAAATGACAATTTGTCGAAAATTGCATTTTTCCTAACTATACAAACCTGAGGTCCTTTACATATAGTCCCAACCTCATACCACCCCACACTCTGCAACTTTTTGCATGGGCCTAAAGCAAAAGTGATTCTTCACCGCGGGCGCGCGGCGCGCGCACGACCCGGACAAGCAGTTAACTACCGTTCTCCCCTTGTTCGAAGCTTACGGACCGTCCCAGCTGCCGCTAGTTACCTTCCTATGTTAAAGGACCTCAGGTTGTATAGTTAGGAAAAATGCAATTTTCGACAAATTGTCATTTTTTCTACAGGGACACAAGTTGTCGCACAGGCGGCCGTGGCCCTTGTCAGGATTAACTGAAATTGCGGAAGTCTCTAACAAGAACAGACTTCTCATGTCAGGTAATATAGTGGTCACGTGAGCGACTTCTTTCCTGGCAAGAGGAGTTGTTTTGGGAGAAACTCTCTTAGCCAGATCAACCCTCTACTGACAATTATTCTAGATATTGCACAGGCGAACGTAGTACATGTCAGGATAAGTGGGTTCTTCTGCTTTATAGACCTTTACATGGTGAAGAGAACCGATATCTTTAGAGGTCTCTCGCTTTCCTCAACCTTATGAGACAAGTGATAGAAAATATATCGGACTCATAAGTTAATCTGGGTGCAGGTTTTAGAAAGACCTTGGCAACCCCTTTTTTATTATTGCATGTTTCGGCTAGTCCCTTGAACCGTGCAGCTCCTCTTTCTCCTCTTTCATTGTTATTAACAGGATGTTATATTATCCTACTCCTATGTAAACATATAACAAGGAGACCTTGTAATGTTTTGGTACTGGAAAAGACTCGTAGGAGCTCTCAGTATTGGGTGAGAGCTCTTTTCAAGTATTTGAACCGTACATTACGGCCTGATGTCCTAGGATAGGAATCTTGAATGATTCTCCGCGATCCTGGATCATTTATTAGGAGAATAGGATATAATAATTTGTTGTTTTGCAGAATAATGAAGATAGAATTTTCCATTCTCTCGTTGCCCAGGCACGAGGACGGGAAGAAAGAATATAAGAGAGAGAGGTAGCAGTATACGCCATCTTTATTTTATAGAAAGGGGAATAAAATTTAGTCTTTTTCCCCTAAAAATATAAAACTCTTTACAGAATGAAGACAAAAGGCGTCAAAGAAAAGAGAGGATAATAGTTATACCTCATTTTAGACTTAGAGAGGATTGGATTCACAGAGGTCACGTTCTTCACACAGCAGGTTTTGGAAGTCTTTTCCAAGACAGTCTGAATATTCTTTCAGCATCTATTTTAAATGGACCTTAACAACCTCTCCACTCTGAGTCTGTCTGCGTGCAGACTGACCAGAAGTGGACATGAATAGAGGATGTTTCAAGGTAAATGACAGTAGTCATGGATAAGATATATAATTACTGCAGATCATGCTAGAGGGAATGAGGAAACTGTCCTCTTCCGATACCTCTGTGAACCATAGCGGTTTTTTCTTCCCTTTCAGAGGGAAGAATCACCTTGTATATATCTGCTATCAAAGAAACGCAGTAAGGCTATACTCTGTCTCTATAAAGGGAATTGGAGATAGCAGAGCATTAGGATCTTCGGGATCTTATACAATACCTCTATACGACAAGACTAGGAGATCTTATAATTACAATGGGATCCTATTTGGCCTCCAGATTCCGTGTTCTGACAAGATGGAACTGATCCTCATCAATGTTTCTCTTGGTACTAAACGACCAAAAGGACGAGTGAAATTTTGGGCTTGGAATCTGGAATCAAATTCTAGAAAGACTCGGCAATGGGTTCCTGCCAGCATGGTATGTTTGGCAAAAGAACTAAATCCTTTTATTCCTGGATCAACGCTTTCAGATAAAGGATTCGTTGTCCAGGCAATGTATTTACGTTGTCATCTACAAAAGAAGACAAGGTTTAAACGTTTGCTGACAGAGTCTTTGGAATACGATGAGGGCTCAAAACTACTTCCCAGAAGGTTCAAAGAGATATATTAAAGAGCTAGAAATCAGGAATCCTCCCAATTTCAGCTCAGTCTCTCCTTAGACTTCCAGGCTCTTTCCCTGCCTTCGTGCAAGGATAGGGAAGATTTGCAACGAGAGAACTCGTCAACATGTAGGAAGAGTGCTCGTTAGCAACGGAAGTATCAAGTATGATCCTCCTAGGAGGAAGACTGGTCTCTCGGACTATTAGATTTCCTATCATCTACTGGATGTAGCTGACTAAAATTACCTCCCTTGTTGCAGAGGCCATAAGCTCAAAGTGAAAGAATTTTTTCCACCCACCCTTTTCCATCCTAAACCTGATAAACGATTGTGGATGTTCAGACTTTCGGACAATGTAGCGCCAATCAGGTGCCAAATGCCAAACAGGCGTAAAGACGCCAGAGCAAGACAGTCCCAATAAACACTGTCATTGTATGATGAGGAGATGCGCTAGAGGCGAATAAATCAGGCAAATAAAGTGTCTGAGGTGGACATCGCCAGTTTTTCATCGAGACTCTTAACAAGCTCGAAATCTCCAGCAAGTGGGGAGAAGTCAGCCAGGCGCCAGGCAAGCGAAGAAGCCAGCCAGGCGCGAGATGCCAGCCAGCACGAGTGAGGCGCCAGCCAGGCGCGAGGCGGTCAGCCAGGGGCGAGGAGCCAGGCAAAACGCGACGGCACCAGCCAAGCGCCAGCCAGGCGCAAGCCAGGCTCTGGGCTTCATCCAGAAGAGATCTATTTCAAAGAAAGCCCTGGTCTTCTTTTTGGAACAGTGGAATCTCTAAAGCACTTCTTGAGTAACTTGATGATTCCTTCAAACAGCTAAGAATTAAAAGCGCTTGAAGTGCGAGCTTTTAACAATTCTTGTTCTTTCCATAACAAACATGTCGTGAGAGACATATTAGCTGTAATAACGGGAGAGGCAAACTCGGTGTTGACTTCTCTTTGCACGAAGGAGATCAAGTGGGCCTATGAGAGATCCTTCTCTCTTTGTTATACGTGTCCACGGATGCGTTGCTGGGATAGGGAGCCGACACTGATCCTTAACTAGTGAATTAAAAATTTTTTATTTTAACATAAGTGTATTATTTTCTGGGGTTATTTGAAATGAGTTTGGAGATAGCTCTTTTCAAATTAAGCACAAACCCTCGCGTGTTAGGATCAGGTGATCGGGATCGGTGTTGTGCTCCTAAAATTATGCCAATAGGCATTGGTGTATTGTCATGTAAGTGGATAAGACCCCATTTGACAAATGACCACTAGATTCTGTCAAGTAAGTGGATAAGACCCCATTGACAGATCTACAAGAACTCTTAGCCATAGGTCCACATCCTTGCTGAGGCTCTTGAGACGAAGCAGACTACTAGCAATAGCTAGGAAGTCGACCCATTCTAAACACATAGGAACCAAGGTTTTTATTTATTTATTACCTACAACGTATGTTGTTTACCTGTCTATTCAGTAATAGCTGTATTTTACCCTCCACCAATGGTGTGAATCAGCTATGTATATACTGACAGGTAAGTTGAAATGTATAAAAATGATATTGTTATGATACAATAAAGTTTTATACATACTTACTGGCAGATTATATACAATTAAATGGCCCACCCCAACCTCCCTCGGAGGACAGCTGGAAGAAAAAATATGAATTAGAAAACGGGTATGGTTTCTATTCCCGCCACCCAGCGGCGGGGGGTAGATCACCTGACCTACCTGCCGCGGTGTGCCGCGAAATTCGAATTTCTGTCGGGGACGACGGAGTAATAGCTATGTATATATCTGCCAGGTAAGTATGTATAAAACTTTATTGTATCATAACAATATCATATTTCAAGTCAATGGCCCCTGTGTGGGCTTGTTTGATATGAATAGGCCTCATCTTCTGAATAACAATAATAACATTATAGGCACTTGATGGCTGTTTCCTGTTTTTGTCTGTTACTGCCCTCACATAGTAGTACTACATTTGTTTTTAGGAAGCCTCCCACTGGAATCAAGGCTAAAAGCATCTGTTCTGTAGGAATGATTTACATGCTGTGTTAGAGGATGTGATTTTTTGAGATAGACGGACACTCTTGGCGCCAGCTGCTGAGGTACTATACATAATACCCGAGTCTTACACAATTGAGTTGTGCAAATTCACAGAGTGAACTTTTCATTGGAACCAAACTAATTATCATACACAAGATTTTCACAAACACGCGAACATTTCACATTCTTGAGAAAACAAGGTAAAACCTTGCATAAGTGTTTGTTTAATTTTTTTAGGAAAATTATAAGTTTTTAAAGCATATGTGTAAAATTTGTATTAAAATTGAAGTATTTTTATTTTGTGCATGCATAAATATGATACAAAGGTAATTACAGCACCTACAGTTAATGTACTTTTACAAGATGTGATACCCACTCACAAAGTTCATGCACTTTTCAAAGATGATATCCCTTCAGAAACTTCGTTTAATTTCTGAAGTACTAGTAATACAATTAGTAGAAGTCTTCATGCTTTTGATGATAAAATGGTTATGGAAATTCTGTGTATATTTATATTTTTGTAAATATGATACAAAGGCAGTTTGTAATTCGCTAAGTGTTTGTAACCAGAACCTCCCATGATCACAAGATGAGATTGTTCAGTTGGGTGGGGTTGATAAAGTTAATTTGTTAATGTACTAGTAAAACATATTAAATTAACTTTTACATGAAATTACAGTAATATCAGTTTCATTTAAAAGTTAGTTTCATACTATGGGAGCATGATTAGGGTCATATTTAGTGTTTAAACTCTAGAAATAAGTGTTTATTAGCATTTTTAGTGACTACCAAACTTACGCAATACTTCACCTTGCACGAGGGGTTCTGGAATCTAACCTCACTTTAGTTTGAGGTATTACTGTAAAATGTGATCTTGAGAATAGATATGAGGAATATAGGGATTTTTAGAGGACAACACTATGGACTGGAGGAGCACTCAAATGTGGACTTGTTAGCACATGGATGAACAGGAATGACAAGTCGTCTATTACTTTCAAGACCTTCAGGCATGGACTGATTCAGACTAATATTCCTTCCTCCTTATCTACTCTAAGGAAAGCATTAAACAAATTTTGCTTGGTGACTCGTAGAGCTGTAGTAGCCTCAGAGGGAATGATTTTTGGATTTTCCAGTTTTCTTGATAGATCTCTTTTGTATTTTTCCTTTAAGGAAAAATCTACTCAAACTTCCAAGTTTCATGTAATTCCACTAACTTCCACTAACTCTCTCCTCCCAGTAAGGGGGTTTTCAAGGATATATCAGATTCTATCCTCAACCAAGTGGAGAAACAACTACAGCCTTGCATCAAGCAGCTTGTTTTTACTGCCCTGGGTGCTGTTCTAAAGGAATTTTCAGCTCCCATATTCATGTAGACATTTAGATACAGTAAGAAGGTTTTGCTGTTGTCTACTTACAGGATTATAGTTCCATGCTTTCCTCGGTATTGTGTCATGTGCAATTGGATCAAGCTAATGATTAGCACCTGAAGGTGGAGCTTCTATATCTCGGTATCAATCACTCTCTGGAATTTGGATGTAATTCTAGAATTTTATCTACAGATCCTTTTGAGTCCATAGAATCAGTGTCATTGAAGTATTTATTATGATAAGAATTTTTTTATTAGTATTATCAGCAGTTAAAAAGAGTAAATTTAATGCATATCATCTCCTACAGGGTTGTTGTAAAGGACATGCAATTTTATCTTTTTGGTCTTAGAGCTGAAAATGATGTTCTGTCGGTTGTGGGGCTTACGGGCCCTGGTACAGTTGTCCCTTCATGCCACCTCTGTTTCATTCTGGCTGAATTGAAGTGGTTTTCACTACAAAGATTGCTTTTTGCTGCACACAGGAAAGAGCCTTGCTTTCTGAAAGGAACCCAACTCCTGGTGGTTGTAAGATCCAGAAAAGATTCCAGACCAGGTAGAGTTTTGGGTTTCATGCAATAAATAAATCTTTATCTCAATTGGCTGAGTGGAATTTTGTCTAGCTTCAGTAGCCACCATCCTCTTCTCATTGTGGAAATCAACTCAACTATCTTCAACACATTAAAATTTATTTTGGAAATTGACCTACTGTTAGACCCTGCCTAACCTCCCCACTACTGAGTGGGCTTGTCAAGAAGAATTCTGACGAGCTAAAATGACAAATTTTTAATCATTTTGTATTTTCCATAACTAACAAACCTGAGGTCTTAACATTAGGATGATAATCTAGCACCAGCTGGAAATCTAGTAAAATTAGTAAAAAGAAAAAAAAAACTTGTGTAATCCAGAAACAATTGGCATCTGTGCTTGCTCATGGGGTATTTGGGCAACCCATGAGCGCATCAGTTACTCTTCCAATCCAGTTTTGACTGTAAGAGGGGTGGTTTGAGGTGGGCCCTTATATTATGTTAAGACCTCAGGTTTGTTAGGTATGAATATTACAAATTGATTAAAAATTTGTCCTTTGTTTACGGTATATGTGAAACAAACTTTGTCTTGACATTAGGATAGACTTTCTCATTGGTGGGAGGTAAGTATCTAACTAACTGGGAGTTTGCCACCTTTAGTCCATTTCCAAGTAAATTTTTATTTCAAGACAATCGACTACAACCTCAGAACCTTTGATATATGAGAATCTATTGGTTCATCTCTGGGTGTTTCATACAATAACATAGTTCATTGCATTTGTGGAAGATGGAGAGCTATAGGTTCTCAAAACAAAACCCATGTATTTTTGTATGTGGATTTGTTTATCACCTTACTCTCCTTGCTACAGAGAGTGTGTTGCTACTGAAAAATATCATATGCTGTTGATTTCATTACCTTGAACAGCATTACTGTCTTACTCACCTGTATCTAGTTTGTTCCAGCTCATGATGGTATTCTTCCTCTTACTGCCCGTAGGTAAAGAAGTAGATAGAAAACAGGAAAGAGACGAGACCAGTCATCTCATTCATTCTACATTCTTCATCTTAGACTAGATACTGACTGACCCACCAGGGGTACTGGATGAGCTATACTTCTTGTTGAGCATCCATCACAGGACCCAAGGAAAAAGTGTCCAAGGTTCTTGCTTGGGCAACATCCTTTAGTTATATAAAAGGAAGTTAAAGTTTTTTTGACTTTTTGCTAGCAAATGCCAGCTTTCAAAATCCTCTCAACAGACCACATTTTTCTTGAATGCCAAAGAAGAGCTCAGGCCCCTGATGTCGTGAGCTCTAGCTCTCTCTATTATTTGAAGCTTCCAGATTCTGTCAAATATGCATTCCTGATTGTTTCTCATAACCAAAATAACCAAATTATACTGTATTCTTGGACACTTCTTTCCTGACCTAGCTTCGACATCTAGGTCTGAGTTGGTTATTGTACTTATGTTTTCTCTTTCTCTGCACCTACTGCACGGTGGGTGAGGATCCATAGACACTGAAGTTAAAAATCTTGAACAAGGAAACCTACTCACTCCTGGGCATTTCCTTTGTTTCTTGTGAGATCCCGAATAAAGCTTTTTTGGTGAGGCAAAATTCTACAAGATCACACACACACTGAGCACACCCAGAGAAAAGATAGAAAAGGAGAAATGGGAAACTAAATCAGCTTTAAAGAGATAGAGTAATCATGTCCTCTCTTCAAGGCAGTAAGAAAGTATCTGGTGCACTCAAGGGATGCACAAGGCATTGTGGGAACTCGCAGATACCAATAGTTCCTGGATTAAACAAGTTTTTTATTAATATTACCAGATTTCCAGCTGGCACTAGTTGATTACCCTAATGTTAGGACCAAAAGTTTGTTTCATATATGAACAAACTATTCGCAAATTTTAACAGGAGAACAGGTTTACTAGATAGTCACCCGGGTCTGCCCACTTGCTCATCTTTTGTTTGAATATTGACTTACCCAGTGGTACAGAAATATAAGCAATCTTTAACAGTAGTTAAGTATCCAAATAATAAATTTTATAATTGAAATGTACATTATATCAATCTAAAGTTTTGCCTTGAACTGTTGGGGACAGTGATTTAGTATGTTTAAATGGTACTTAAAGTGAGGTACAGATTTATGGCAGAAATGTAGGAGCCAAGGCCATTCATTTTCAGCCTTAATGTTGAACTTTAGAATATATGGTAAATACAGTACACAGTAACTAAATTGCTGTATTATTTTACTTCTAGGTGTTGTGTGTTGGGGGAAGAGACTTCACCTTATTTGGCAGACCTCTTCTAAGTAAAGATTTAGTCAGTGTTGAAGCAACTGTCATAGAAAAGAATCTCTCACATTGCCAAATCAACTTCTTCAGTTGGAGACGCCACAACTCAAGGAGAACTAAATGTAAGTAGATTTTATAGATTATTGACTGAACTTAAATGGTTTAGTTAGAGGCTAAAGAGAAGTTTATCTGCACAGATAAGCTGATTTTAAAAAACATTTGAATAATTTTAAAATAGGTATAGTATAATTTTTTTTGAAAGGACAGATATCCAAGTCATATGGTTTTTTTGATAATATAGTAAAAGTCTGGTGGAGCTCCCGTTTATTGATCTGGTCATCATCACTGACAATTTTTCAAGTATTCACCTGTAAGGATAAGAATTATAACTAGTTTTCTCCAGCCTTTTGTAATGAACTTGTTCCTGAATTTCCATATGGCTTTAGCTTTCATACTTTCCTTTCAAACAATATTTGTCTACTGCTGTGTTGATTGCTCCTCGCCCATGTTAAGTGCAAACCATCTGAATCTACGAGATCTCTCCAAAAGTTTTAAGTTGTGTCCTCACACCTCAGCCACAATTCTTAGCAGTGATCTTCATTTGCAAAGGAATGGAACAGCCCTTCAGCCATAGTTGCAATCCCTTTCATTTCTTTAACTGTACCTCCATTTATATTCTCTTTCTTCCCTCTTACTTTCCATCTCCTAACAATTGTTTCATAATGCAACTGTGAGGTTTTCTTCTTGATGCAAATTTAAGACTTTGTTATGTACTCTCATCACTTTCCATTTAGCAAAGCCTGTCCTGTAGCCTAGATATTCCTGTGAAGTCATTCAATGCTTTGAATGAGTCTGAAGAGATTCCACTCTTTTTAGTAAAGCAGTTTGACGTGTGGTATGACTTTGACCATCAGCGCAAGGTCTTGTCTGTCAATTTTTCACTTTTTATATATATACATCTTTCATTGACAATTCTCATACCAAGAACAACCAGATATGCTAAACAGTAGCACCAATATGCAGTGAATGTGCCTCCTCGCTGTCAAACTTCTCAGTTCCAGAGGTCCTTTATTCCTCACACTGTTGGATGTTGTGCAATTGTAACTTCAAAGGTTCCAACGAATATGCATCACATTACTAACCTAAAACAATTCTTGTACTATATTTTAATAATTTACTTAATTTTTAGCTATTTATTTATTGTAGCTGGAGAAGTAGTAGTGATATCGAACTGAATATAGAGTTTAGGCCAAAGGCCAAGCACTGGGACTTATGAGGTCATTCAGCGCTGAAACAGATGTTAACAGTAAAAGGTTTGAAAGATGTAACAGAAGTAAAATTTGCAGTTGCATTATGAATTATTTGTTAGGAATAAGAGGGTGGAAAGTATGATGGAAGAGAATATAAAAGGAGGTGCAACAAAAGGAACGAAAGGGGTTGCAGCTAGGGGAAATGAACACCACTTTTTTGAAAGCTTGACTTCAGATCAGTGGCTCAGTGGACTTGTTCTTTATGAATACGGTTCATGTTCTGAATAATTATTTTTTTACATTTCGGGTATTAAGTATTCAGTATTTTGCACTCTTGATCATTTCTTGTGATAGCATATGATTCATATGTAGCATCCAATGCCTTCTTGACTTGAAATAATAATCTTTGTTTTGATTACATTCAATTTGTCCATTCTATATTACTCTTCCAACTTTCCAGAATTTACTTCTCAATTTTGCAGAATTATAGGGGCTCCCTTTTCACTTTGTAGCTTCTCCATTACTATAACTCATAAATGTCATTCTAGTTATTACAAGTGCCCTTTCTTCATCCTGGTGCATTAACATCTTTTCAGTCGGTATTCCGTTTGATTTACGTAAATTTGGTTCAATCACCTGATACCGGGAAAATACCCTCTCTGTTATTCTAATCAGCTCATCAGCAGTGGGTTAGGCACCTCAGTGGCATGATCGGTAAGGTCTTTTGGTGGCTGAGAGTTCGATTCTCGGGCATCCACTGAGGTGTTAGAGATGTGTATTTCTGATGATAGAAGTCTCTTAACATGGTTCGGAAGTCACTTAAAGCCCTTGGTCCCTTGCTAAATAAACACTGGTTCCTTGCAACATTTTAAACACAATACAAAACCATACAAAACAGCATTGGGTTAGCAGATCGCCTGTTATTCCAGTTGGTCTTCAATTATTACATTTCTCAGGGTGTTACAGGAAGGAGAGACCAATTTGTGGGGAAAAGTTCATAGATTTCAGCCATAACTTTTCGGATATCTTTTGTTGTCTGAAATCTGGCTGACTTTTAGTTTCCATGATGTTATTCTTTTGACGCTTGTTTCGTGTGTTGAATTGAATGTAGAATTTAGGCCAAAAGCCAAGCACTAGGACCTGAGGTAATTCACACCACTGAAACATAAATTGACAGTAAAAAGTTTTTGAAAGTAACAGGAGGAAATCCTGGAAGTTGCACGGACAGCATTACCCACTTTTATTTCTTAGCTGCATTCAGATTTTAGCTTTTCACATTAATTTTACTTGACCTCCATTCCAACTTCCATGTCTTGGCTGTCCAGCACCTCAACAGTTGCTTCTTTACAGTTTTTTTTTTTCACCACATATATCCTATTTTGTAATCTGAATTAATTTTTTTTAATTGAAATGTTTTGTAAACAATCTACTGTGAAAAGGGTGTAGTAGTATTGTTTATACCATCCATTATTATAAAATTGATAACTAGAGCACAGATTTCAGAATTATCATATTAACATGCCTGTGTTATGCAATTAATGCATTTTTGTTAGTTGAAAATTACTTGGTCATTTCCAGTTTTATATATCACATGCCACACAATCATCATCCATTTTAGTCACAATACTAATTCAGCTTTAGTGTAGGGTTTTAAAGCTTTAAAACATCCACTCACCAGGATGCAAATACCAATTAAAGTCATGTAAAGACTCAGTCCAGATTCACATTTCTGAGAACCTTTTGAAGTTAGTAGTAGATAATTGTTACTTGTCTTTTTCAGTTCACCGAAACCAACAAACATTACTTCGAATCAACACTGTTCAGGTGATGCACAAGATAAATGAAGTCAAAGAAGTGGAAGGGGTAGACGGAAGAATATTTTAAATGCTGTGCTATTCTGTACATAATGTTATACCGGGTTTGTAAAAAAATATATATATAGTAATCTATATTTACATATCTTTCAACCTTTGGGGGATTATGCGTATGGTTACAATATTGTCAAACCTTTCCCAGCAATAATTAGCATACCCACCTGTTAGAAAACCTGTGGTTTACTGCTGCAGCACCAGTGGTCAGGAATAACCATGCCACTTTCAGGTATGTATATAGTAGTTGGATTTTAGGACTTAACACAGTTTATCTGTTCAGATGCTGCATAATTTAATGTTCAGTAACTACCAGTATTAAAGTGTACTTTTATGCCAATTATCCATTATACCTTGGTAGTATCCAAATAGGGGATATGAAAATACCAGTTTCATCTCATTTTTATTAGAAGAAGAATCCTAATATCTTGCCACCAAGGTGCTTCCTTTTTGCTTCTTCATGATCCATGATACCTCCAGATGTTGTAAGAACAACATACCTGTTAAAAGGGAAGAAAAAATGCTTGGTATCAAAATCTGCTAAATGAAATAAACTGGGAATGCAAACATGTCAAATCATCAAGTAAAGATACTATACCACTACATGTATGATCGTTACAATTGGGCCAGGTTTTTTTATTATTATTATTATGCTTGAACCTTTAATGGAAAGGTTAAAACATGTGTTTAAGGTAGGCAAACTGAAAAAAAAGTAATAAATAAAACTAAATCACATCAATGAAACAGCAAGATATGCAAATGCACATGGTTAAGAATTTTAATCTAAAAATTAATAAAACCGGCTTGGAAAAGGAGAGAAGCTAAGCTCCAGTTCTCCATAGCGGTAAAAGAAACTGGTTTCCAGCTGGCACAAGCAAGATGTATCCTATTGTTAAAACCTAGGTTTGCTAGCTATGAAAAATAAAAAAAATGCAAGGCCTCTTTTCCAAGACTGGTAAATTTAAGTTATACATGTTTTTTCTAATAATTTTCATTATGTTAAATGACAAATTTTTAATCACTGTATTTATCATAGCTAACAAACCCGAGGTCTTAACAATAGGGTAATCTTCTAGTGCCAGATAGAAATCAGTTAAAAACAATCAAGATTGTTAAGTAGAGTCTGGCATCTGGCAACTAATGCGTATACGAGGTGGAAGCTGGTCGCTGACCAGGCTTGGAACCTTGTGACATGTCAGTCTTTCTTTAACTGCCTTGGAGAGTTGACTTTCGCTTTGCTCTCCCACCAAACCGGGTTTTTTTTTTTTTTTTTTTTTTTTCATATCTATCCAGCCCAATGTCCCCACGAGTGTCAACCCTTGACATATCAATATGATGAGGATGTGCTTAGGATATTGAAACATTAGCAAGAGGTTGACAAGGCCCATAGCTTCCACTGTTGGATTTGAAAATAAACTTCAACCTCAGCAACGGTTGGAAGAGAGATATCCGAAAGTAAATGTCGGCTACATGGAAGCACGCTGAAATAACTGCAGACAGAGTACAGAAATGTGGTTTCAACTAGGAGAAAAGATTCTCCAAGTTGGAGATCCCTCTCATCGAAAACAAGATCCATCATCATCATTACTGGCTGTATCACTGTTTCATGTCTCTCCTATGTTGTATTTTCACAAATCTCCAATCACCCCTCATAGTCGTCAACCATGTGTAGGTCTGGGTTGTCCAACTTCTGGTGCTCACAAGAGCCCAGCTAAAAAATATACTATCCTGGAGCTGTGCAAGGGATATGTCCAAGCCATATACATTTTATCACAGCTCAGCCACATATGGAACACCGGTAGTTTCCTTATTAGTGTAACTTATACCTCTCTCCTGCCATGAGAATCCTAATACTGTACTCAAACATTTTCTCTACTCCAGATAGCAATACAGATAATACTAGACTACACTTTCCAATACAATTTCAATTCAATTAAGTACAGCTCTTATTCAGTTTAGTCTTTCAATAATTCAACTAAATAGTATTCTGAACTGGATATTATTGTTCCTAAACATTTTTGTCCCTTGAGAAAATTTTGTCAGTTTTTTTTTTCTTGTACAGTTTTCAAGTCCCTACTATATAGAGATATCATGCATTTATCAAACAAGATCTGTAAATTGTATCCATCAAACCTAGCAGATCACACCCACACTGAAGGAAAGCTATGAAAATAAATGGGCAAACTAAACCGGCTTTATAGAGAGTAATCATGTTCTCTCTTAAAGGCTGTAGGAAAATAACTGAAAGGTCACGGAATGCCGAGGGCATTCTGGGAACTACAATGCCCCGTGACCGGGTACAGATGCCAATAGTACCTGGTTCACACAATTTTTTTTTTATTAACCCTTCTTACGCCGGAGCGGTAAATAAAAAATTGTCTCCTGTGTGCCGGAGGGGTTTCGGAGTAAGCGCGGAAGCGAAAAAAATTTTTTTTTCAAAAAAATCACAGGGCGCTTAGTTTTCAAGATTAAGAGTTTCATTTTTTAGGGCTCCTTTTTTTTTGTCATTGCCTGAAGTTAGTATGCAACCATCAGAAATGAAAAAAATTATCATTATCATATATAAATAATGCGATATATGATAGCACACAAAAACAAATTTCATATATAATTGTATTCAATCGCGCTGTGCGCAAAACGGTTAAAGGTAACAAGTTACTTTTTTTTTCGTTGTAATGTACACTAAATTGCAATCAATTGGTATATAACACATTGTAAAACGATAAAAAGCAAACACAGAGAAAAATATCACAAAATAATGCATGAAATTCGTAACTCGCAGGACGTAAACAAATATTTTTTTTCAAAAAATTCACCATAAATCTAAATATTGTCCAGAGACTCCAATTTCTTTCAAAATGAAGACACATGATTGAATATTACTATACTGTAAGAGTATTAGCTTACAATTGCAGTTTTCGACCATATCTGATGAGTTAAATTTGACCGAATGTCGAATTTTTATATATATTTTTATATGCAATTATTTCAATTATTTCGGAAAAATAAGAAAAAAGCTACAACCTTCAAATATTTTTGGTTTTATTCAACATAAAATTGCGCACATTTTCATATATAAAACTCTATGAAATGCCTAATATGAAACGGAGCAAATATTCCGAGAATGGGACGTACGCATTTCGGAGATTTGTGGCGGAGAATCCGCGCACGGAGGGAAGGAAGATTTTTTTTTTTATTAAATTCACCATAAATTTAAATATTTTGCTAGAGACTTTGAATTTGTTTCAAGATGAAGATAAATGACTGAATATTACTAGACTGTAAGAGTTTTAGCTTACAATTGTGTTTTTCGACCATTTTCGGTAGAGTCAAAAGTTGATCCGAACGTGGTTTTTTTTTTTTTCTAAATTTATCTGATTTATATGCAAATATTTCAAAAATGACAAAAGCTACAACCTTCAATTATTTTTTTGTTGTATTCTACATGAAATTGCGCACATTTCCATTTATAAAAATTTATGTAACGGCTAATTTAAAATGGTGCAAACATTACCACAATCGCACGTATGATTTTTTCGGAAGAGTTACCGTGCGGACGTAAAGAAATGTTATTTTTTTCATAAATTCACCATAAATCGAAATATTGTGCTAGAGACTTCCAATTTGTTGCAAAATGAAGGTAAATGCTTGAATATTACTAGAATATAGGCGTTTTAGCTTACAATTGCGTTTTTCGACCATTTCGGTAGAGTCAAAGTTGACCGAAGGTTGAAATTTTTGCACTTATCGTTATTTATATGAAAATATCTCAAAACTGATAAAAGCTACAACCATGGGTTGTTTTTAGTTGTTTGTGCATGAAATTGCGCACATTTCCATGTATAAAACTTTATATAACGGCTAATTTTAAAATGGTGCAAACATTACCACAATCGCATGTATGATTTTTTTCGGAAGAGTTACGCGCGGACGTAAGGAAAAAGTTTTTTCATAAATTCACCATAAATCGAAATATTGTTGCTAGAGACTTCCAATTAGTTTCAAAATTAAGGGAAATGATTGAATATACTAAAATATTAGAGTTTTAGCTTACAATTGCGTTTTTCGACCATTTGGGTAGAGTTAAAGTTGACCGAAGGTTGAAATATTGGCAATTATCGTTATTTATATGAAAAATATCTCAAAACTGATAAAAGCTACAGTCATGAGTTATTTTATTGTTGTATTCTACATAAAAATGCGCATTTTCATATATAATACTTCATGTAACGGCTAATTTACAATGGTACAAAAATTATGGTCAAAGTGACAAAATAATTTCCGAGATGTGTCACAGATACTTTTTTAGTGCGGCAAGAAAGAAATTCGCGCCTGCGTAACGATTGTAAAACAAAATAACACCTTGATCGTGAACTCCCAGCATCCCCCAAGGCGCGTGATTCAAAAGTTTTAGGCTGGTAGGCCACCTAAAGTATTTTCCGCGAATTTTAAAAAAACTTTTGTAAGTCGACGTAAAATACGTCCAGTCGACGTAAGAGGGTTTAATTGTACCAGTTGTCCAGCTGGCGCTGGTAAACATCCTTATGTTAAGACCAAAGGTTTGTTTCACAATTCAACCTTTAAGTTCAATTGTTTCGCAGTTCAAAAATCATGTCGTCACTTTTCAAAATCAACCCCTTAATGGACAACATGCTCACATTGAGTAGCAATTACAGGTTTTGGATGGTGGACAGAGTTACTCATGGTGAGTAAACAATATTACACACCACGATTTTGGAATCAGGCAGGAAAGAGGTGCCATTACTTCTATAGCCAATACATTTACTAATGGCAACTTTTAGACTGGCTAAAATCTACTGGGTGGTTCTGTGGACTTAGTTGGGTCTTGCTTCCAGGTAGGATATGTAGTGCTAGTGCATGTCTGTCTCACAAGCCATTTTAATAGACAAATTTGTTCATAAACATACCAAAGGTTTGCTGTTGGTTTAGTTCTTATCTTTTATGACAGTATATTCATTATAGATGTACTTTTGCAAACAATTATTAGAAAAAAGCATGTATAGTAAATCCAAAAAAAGTTATTGCATCTTTGTTCTCGGTAAATTTACATAAATATTTTACAACAAATATGCTCAGAGTTTGTTACTAATTTTAATTCTTATCTGTTTTGATGATTGTGTGAGCTACAATATTATTTTCCAAAATAAAAAATTTATTTATTAAAAAATCATGTATAACTTCGTAAAACTTCGATTGCCTTGTAAAAGAGGCCCAACATGGGGTTGTTAAAAAGTAATTTCAACTATTGTGGAAGGTAGGGAAATTTTTTTATACTTTTTTTCTTACACCATATGCATTTGCATATCTTCCTCTTCCCATCACAATTTTTTTTCTGAAATTGGCCAACCTCAAAGTTTTGCCGACCTGTGGTGCTGCATATTGATTTATTACCCCATCCATAAGGGTAAAGTGTAGATAAGGTAGCACAGAATAGCAATTTTCTCCCTCAACAACATCAAGGCTTCATTGAATTTGTGTCAGTCTTCTTGAAGAAATAAGAATTTATTTTGAAAACGTAAGTTTTGACGAGCAGAAAAGAAAAAAATTTATAGCTTATTTTCTAGTAACTACAGCCCAAAATTGTGTATATCTTAAAACTGATCCAATCTAGGATCTCTTATACATCAAATTTTTTAAGTGATTCTCAGTGCCTTAAGTGATAAACAAAATTGTCTAAGAACCAACATGAACACATTTTGTTTTAACAATGATGTTTCTAGATATGTTAAAAATGAACACATTAGAGAAGAGTCCAAAACTTTGAATAACTTACGTGACACTATCTAAATTATTCTTAGAGACTCTTTTTACAATTCTTTCACAATTTGTGGTTCAGTGTCATACAAATGAACAAAATTGTCAATAAACCAAGCATTGCTCAGGATAGGTTTACTTTGAACATACTAAAGCAGTTAACCCTTAAACGCCGACTGGACGTATTTTACGTCGACATTTTTTGTCTCTCGGGTGCCGACTGGACGTATTTTACGTCGACATACAAAAGTTTTTTTAAAAATTCGCGGAAAAATACTTTAGGCCTACCAGTCCAAAAACTCTCTTCAATCAAGCGCCTTGGGGGATGCTGGGGAGTTCACGGATCAAGGTGTTGTTTTGTTTACAATCGTTACGCAGGCGCGCAAGCGTGAATTTCTTTCTTGCCGCACTAAAAGTATCTGACGACACATCTCGGAAATTATTTCGTCACTGACATAATTTTTGTACCATTTTAAATTAGCTGTTACATGGAGTATTATATATGAAAATGTGCGCATAAGTCATGAGAATACACCAGTACTCAATGATTTCTTGTAGCTGTATCAGTTTTGAGCTATTTCAATTAATAAATAACGAATAATTGCCAAAATTTCAACTTTTTCCTTCGGTCAACTTTTGACTCTATCGAAACATGGTTTCGAAAAAACGCAAGTAAAGCTATCTAATATTGTAGTAATATCACAATCATTTAACTTAATTTGCAACTAATACGGAAAGTCTCTAGCACAATATTTCGATTTATTAGTGAATTTATGAAAAAACTTTTTCTTGAGAAAATTTGTGGCCGCGCGGTAACTCTTCCGAAAAAATCATAAACGTGCGATTTGGTGGGTAATTTTTGCATCCATTTTCAAATTAGCCGTTACATAAAGGTTTTATTTTATATAAAATGTGCGAAATTTCGTGCACAATACAACTTTAAACACAACCCATGGTTGAAGCTTTTATCAATTGAAACAAAATTTTCACAAATTAAAAATTGATAAGTTGACAAATTTTCAACCGTTTTTTCGGTCCAACTTTTTGAAACTCTACCGATTGTTTCGAAACAATGGCATTGTAAGCTAAAACCGCTTATAAATTCTAGTAAATCAAATTCCAAGCATTTACCTTCATTTGCAACAAAATTTGAAGTCTCTTAGCACCAATAAATTTCGATTTATGGCGAAAATTTAGAAAAAAATAAAATTTTTCTTTAACGTTCCAGAAAGCGGTAAAACTCCTTCCGGAAAATTCAACGTGCGATTGTGTAATGTTTGCAACGTTTTGAATTAGCCTTCATAAGTTTTATACATTTGAAAATGGGTGCGCAAGTCATGTAGAATACAACAACAATTTACTTGAAGTGTAAGTTTTTTTGTCATTTTGACAATAATTTGGCTATAAATCCCAACGTTAACTAAACAAATCCCGTTCGGGTTCAACGTTGACTCTTACGAAATGGCGAAATTTGCAAAAAAATTGAAAGCTTTAAAACTTCCCTTACCAGTCTTAGTAATATTCAGCCCATTTGATCCTTGCATCCTTGAAACAAATTCCGAAGTCTCCTAGTACACAATATTTTCCCTAGATTTAAATGGGCGATTTAAAAAAAATCTTCCAATTCCTCCGGCAACCTGATTCGCCGCCCAAAGTTCCACGTGCCTTACTTTCCATTCGCGGCATTATTTGGCTCCGGTTTCATTTAGGCTTTCATAGAGTTTTATATGTTGGAAAATGTTTGAGCAATTTTATGTAGAATAATAAAACGAAAAAACTATTTGAAGGTTGTAGCTTTTTCTTAATTTTCCGAAATAATTGCATATTAAAAAAAGAATATATATATTAAAAAATTTCGACATTCGGGGGATCAACTTTACCTAGTCAGTATATGGTCCAAAACTGCATTTGTAAGCTAATATTCTTGACCAGTAATAGTTAACTTAATTTCAATCATGTTTGTCTTCATTTTTGAATAATTGGAAGTCTCTCGGACAATTATTTAGATTTATGGTGAATTTTTGAAAAAAATATTTGTTTGTTTAACGTCCGTGGCCGTTTTACCGAATTCATGCATTATTTTTGTGATAAGTATTTCTTTTCCTGGGTTGCTTTTATCAGGTTTTACGATGTGTTATATACCAAATTGATTCGCAATTTAGTGTATCATTACAAACGAAAAAAGAAGTAACTTCGTTACATTTAAAACCGTTTTTGGCGCGACAGCGCGATTTGAAAACATTATTATTGAAATTTTCGTTTTTGCAGCTATCATAATATCCGCATTTGATTTGATATATGATAATGATAAATTTTTTTTCATTTCTGATTGTTTGCATACTAAACTTACAAGGCAATGACAAAAAAAGGAGCCAAAAATGGAACTCTTTAATCTTGGAAACTAAGCGCGCTGTGATTTTTTTTGAAAAAAATAATTGTTTTTCCCGCTTCCGCGCGAATATCGGCTCTGAAACACCATCCGGCACCACGGGAGAACATTTTTTTTTTTACCGCCCTTCGGCGTTTAATGGGTTAAAAACTGTTTAGGTTGATAATCGGTATAACCCCAGATTTTGCGGTGAAATGGGGTACCAGAGCTTTAAAATCCAATGAATACTTGGAAACCAACGCTAAAAACAATTAGAAACTGTCTAGTTCTAATAGTGTTTAAAAAAAAAACAAAAAAAAAAAAAAAAAAAAAAAAAAAAAAAAAAAAAAAAAAAAAAGAAAAATGTGTATACTGGAGCATTTCAAATGTTTAATGCACAAAATGAGTATTGTTAAGATACAATCAAAAGTTTTGTACATACTTACGCCTGGCAGATATATTACTAGAGCTATCAGACTCGGTCCGTTCCCGACAGAATTTCAAAGAAACTCGCTGGCACACGGCGCCAGGTAGGTTCAGGTTGGATCCTACCATTCCCGCGCCGATGGGATTGGCGGGGTCTGTGGAAGCTATTCCCGTTATTTTCTAAGCCATAATTTTCCTCTTTACACCTGTCTCCTGAGGGGAGGCTGGGTGGTGGGCCATTAATCGTATATATTCTGCCAGGTAAGTTATGTACAAAACTGTTATTGTATCTTAACAATAATTCATTTTTGGGGGAAAACACAGGTACTTACCCAGCAGATATAATACTTAGCTGATTGAGGCACCCTTTGGTGGCGGGCAAGAAGAACAGCTAAAACAAAATAATACTTAACTAAATACATTCAACAAAAACAGGGAAAAAACAACCTATGTTTCCTTGGATTAATCTAATCCATATGTTTACCTACCTTATTGGGCTGAGACTTCATGACTACTGTCGATGAGTCTGCTTTGCCCTCAAGAGTTTTCAACGAGGAAATGAACCTATGGTTTGACATAACTCTTTGGATCGTGTCAATGGTGGGGCGAGGGGCCCGCTTACGCGACAGAGCCTATACTGGATCGTACCAATGGGGCTGACCCACTTACAATGGGTAGAGCCCTTGACCTTTTGTCATATCCAATGGAGAACTTCGTCCTTGCCCTTCACCAATGACTAGAGTTAAGGGTTATTAAACAAATCACCAGGAGGCACTGAAGCCAATCCCGAGCACCTGACCATCTTTAGTCCTTGTTTACAATCTATGAATTGTAAGAGGGTCCCTATTCCTCTGAACAATTTAACCAATAAAACAACCACCGATAAACATGTAATTTAAGCCTTAAACTAAATAGGAAGGATTAGCCTCCGAGCCCCTTCTCCCAGCCAACTGAATTTCCGCCGAAACATACGCTCCCAGAGCAAAGCACTTTTCCGTACGAAATTTTAACATCTCTTAGGTAATTCGAGGCGAACACCGAACATACATCTCCAAAATGTCGACTCTATAAGAGCTGAAGCGACCATGTTTTGTGAAAAGCCATCGACGTAGCTATGGCTCTCACTTCATGAGCTCTCACTCTGAGAACCTTGAAATGCTCTTCTTCGCATTTTAAGGTGAGCTTCCCTTATTACATCTTTTATGAAGAATGTAAGGGCGTTCTTAGAAATCGCTCTTTTCGGATCTCTTACAGAGCACCAAAGACTTTCTTCTGTACCTTTCAGCAACTTCTTCTTCTCAGGTAGAACTTGAGTGCCCTGACTGGACACTTAAGTCCTTTCTAGTTCTCTCCCTGTTAATGAAGATATTCCTTTTATCTCAAAGCTTCTTGGCCAAGGCTTTGAGGGATTTTCATTTTTCGCTAGAAAAAATGGTTGAAAAGGAGCAAATCGCTGAATCTTTCTTAAACCCCACTTTACCTTCCAAAGCTTGCAACTCGCTCACTCTCTTGGCTGTTGCTAACGCAAAAAAGGAATAAAGGACTTTCTTGTTAAGTCCCTAAACGAAGCTGCGTGAGACGGTACGAATTTTTCCGACATTAGGACTTGAGGACCACATCCAAGTTCCAGCTAGGCTTCTTGATTACATGTTCTTTCGTGGTCTCAAAAGACCTTATAAGGTCATGAAGATCTTTATTGTTTGTCAGATCTATTCCTCTATGTCGAAAAAACTGAGAAGGCCAGCATACTTCTGTAACCCTTCACTTGTTGAAACTGCCAGGTTACAGTCTTTTCTCAAATATAGGAGAAAAATCTGCGATTCAGTTACAGAGGTACTGGATGGAGGATATTTTCTTTTCCCTACACCATCTTCTAAACAACTTCCCACTTCGACTGATATACTTTAGAAGTGGAGACTCTTCTGGCTCTTGCAATAGCCTTCGCCACTTCTCGTGAAAAGCCCTTGCTCTGACAAGTCCTTCGACAGTCTGAAGGCGGTCAGAACTTAGAGCGGGGAGGTTTTGTGAA
Organism: Macrobrachium nipponense; assembly: GCF_015104395.2. Lineage (NCBI taxonomy): Eukaryota > Metazoa > Arthropoda > Malacostraca > Decapoda > Palaemonidae > Macrobrachium > Macrobrachium nipponense. The sequence goes on along the minus strand of NC_087208.1, from coordinate 66,930,011 downwards.
ACCTGTCGAAGTGGGGTTGTTTGGAGAGAAGATCGTTCCTTAGTGGAAGCGATCTGGAAAATCCACTAACCACTCCAGCACCTCTGTGAACCAATCGAGAAGCCGGCCAAAAGGGAGCGATGAGGGTCATTCTTGTTCCCTCCGAGCAAGCGAACTTCCTCAACACTTCTCCTACTATCTTGAAAGGAGGGAAGGCGTACGCGTCCAAGCCCGTCCAATCTAGCAGAAAGCTGTCTACTGCTACTGCTGAGGATCCGAGATCGGGGAGCAATAGGTTTCTAATCTGTGGTTCTTGTTGGTCGCGAACAGGTCTATATTGGGCCTTCCCCACAGATGCCACAGTTGTTGGCAAATCTGAGGATTGAGAGTCCATTCCCGTGGGTAGGACTGATCTTTTCTGCTTAACAGATCTGCCCGGACATTTTTTCTCTCCCTGTACAAACCTTGTGAGGAGAGAGATCTTCCTTTCCGTGCCCAAATCAGCAGATCCTTTGCTGAGTCGACAGGGAAAAGGAATGCGTCCCCCCTTGCTTCTTTATATAAGCGAGGGCTGTTGTGTTGTCCGAGTGAATCTGAAATCCCCAGACCTGAGACCTGTTCCTCGAAATGAACCAAAGCTAGATGAATGGCTGTTAGCTTTCTTGTTGATGTGCCAGGACACTTGTTCTCCTTCCCAAATGCCTGACACTTCTTGCGAACCTAGGGTCGCTCACCCCACCCTGAATCTTGAGGCGTCTGCAAACAACGCTAGGCGAGGGTTCTGTAAGCGAAGGGAGATTCCTTTGCTTAGTTTCTGTGGACTAACCACCACGGATATTCTCCTTGATCCGTTTCGAGATTGGAAAAAGTCTCTCCCAGATTGTTGGACTTCCAATCCCATTCTCCTTCAGATAAAATTGAAGGGGTCGTAGGTGAGTCTTCCTAAGGAAACACGACTGTTTTCCATCGAGGAGAGGGTACCCAGCAAGCTCATCCATTCCCTCGCGGAGCAATGTTCTTTCCTTAAGAAGACTGACACCTTTTCTAGGCAGCGTTCTCTCCTTTCCTGCGAAGGATACGCTAGAAAATCCCGAGAATCCATCTGAATCCCCAGATAGACAATACTTTGCTGGGGAGTCAGCATGGATTTCTCGTGATTTACTAAAAGTCCTAAGGACTTTGTCAACTTTAGAGTCACTAAAAGGTCCTCCAGACATTTTTCTCCGATTGGGCTCTTATTAGCCAAGCGTCCAGTATAAACGAGATCCTGATCCCTTTCCAGATGTAGCCAATAAGCTACATTCTTCTGAGTCCGTAAAGACTTGAGGGGCAGTCGAAAGTCCGAAGCACCACGCTCGGGATAACTGGGGAACCCACACCCTTGGAACATGAACCTCAGATATTTCCTTGCTGCCAGATGAATTGGCACATGAAATACGGCATCTGAAGGTCCAGGGACACCATCCAGTACCCCATGGACGAAGAGCAGATAGAAAGAGGGAAGACGTCTCAATTGAAAAATTTCTTCTTCAAGACAAAGAAATTCAGGGCACTGACGTCTAGAACTGGTCTCCATCCCCCCGATGCTTTCGGTACCAGGAATAGCCGATTGTAGAATCCTGGGGACTGGAGATCTTGAACCAGTTCTACCGCTTCCTTGGAAATCATCTGTTCCACTGCTTGCAACATAGCAAGCTTTCGGACCGGATCCGATATCTGGCGGTTAACTCCCTTGGAGTTGTCGTCAAGGGAGGCTTTTCCCTGAAGGGGATCAAGTATCCTTTTTTCAGGATAGAGAGGGACCAGGAGTCCGCTCCCTTCTGCGACCAGACTTTGGCAAAGTGGAGTAGCCTGGCGCCTACTTTCGTCGGAGGACTTGCTGTTCATCTAGACTTCCCGAAGGACCTTCTAGAGGTGTCTATTCTTTCTCTCTGGTCTTCGACCTCTAAGAGGGGCTCTAGAAGAGGAGGCCCTCGAAAGGGCTGAACAAAAGAGGGGTCTCTCTTTCTTCTCTATCGGCACTGCCGGCCTAAACTTCTGGCTGAGTGCGTGAGTAGATCTTGAGTTGCCTTCTCCGTAAAGAGATTTCGAAACCTCTCTAACCGTCTCTTGTGGAAAAAGGTGCGGGGATAAAGGAGCAAAAAGAAGAGATGTCCTTTGCAAGGGTGATACTGCTCTGCTAAGAAAGAGCTAAAGACAGATCTCTTCTTCAAAACTCCCGTCCAGAAAAGAGAGGCAACTTCCACAGAACCGTCCATGACCGCTCTGTCCAGGCAGCAAGCCAGGACGCTCGGAAAGTTCCTCCATGGAAACAAAGTCCGTGTCCTGAGCTCTCTTCGCTAATGCTCCTAACGCCCAGTCCATAAAGTTGAAGACTTCAAGGGTTTTAAAGAGGCCCTTTCCCCTTTAGAAGGTGGTCCAGCTCACACCCATGCCCCAAGTTGCCTTAGCAGACAGCAACGACTTCCTCCTAGCAGAGTCCACTAAGGAAGCAAAATCCGCATCCGCGGAAGAAGGCAGGCCTAACCCCATCGGCTCTTTGGTCTCGTACCACCTTCCTGGTTTGGCCTGTTAACTGGAAGGAGGGCAGGAACAAAAAACTGTCTTGCCCGCTTCCCTTCTGGAAGTCAACCACTCTGAAAAAGTTTTCAATGCCTTTTTCATACAAAGAGCGGGGCGCATCTTAACGAAGAAGACTATTTAAGAGCTTTAGTGCTGGACATCAACGATCTGGTGAAGGAGGGTCCGCAGGATGAAGGGAGTCTCCGAACTCCTTTAGCAGCAAAAGAGAAAGTCTCTTGTAGTCCGAAACTGCTACATCTACAGGCTCTTCGTCTTCCGATAACCTGGTCCAACTGATCTACAGAAGGAGATCGTTTTGGAGTGATCTGGCTCTTCCCGGGAGAAGAACTCCTTTCCCGAGAAGGGGAGTGCGTAAACTTAGCACTCCTATACGAAGAGTGAGGCTCCGTCTGTCGGCAACACTCTTGTGCTACTAGACTCTGTTGTCTAGGTTCGTCGGGTTCGTGGCGCTTGCTAGGCTCCTGGCGTCCTGATTCAGGGCGCTTGAACAGATCCCCGCGTCCTGATTTCCTGACGCTTAACAGGCTCTTGGCGCCCTAACACTTGACGCCTAACGTACTCCTGGCGTCCTGTTTTCTGGCGCCTAACTCATGGCGCCCTGACTCCTGACGCCCTGACTCCTGGCGCCTGCTCCTCCTGGCGCCCTGACTCCTGGCGTCCTGACTCCTGGCGCCCTGACTCATGGCGTCCTGGCTCATAGCGTCCTGATTCCTGCCTTCTAGCAGAATCCTGACGTCCTGAATCCAGCGTTCTAAGAGGCTCTTGACGTCCTTTCTTGCGTCTTGCTGCCTCTTTGCGCCTGTCTGGCTCTGGTCCTGAAGACCCAAGGGATCCTGATACCTAAATCGTTTTCTGGTTCCTTGTAGCTAAACCGCTCGAGACTTCTGCTCGATGCGCGTGTCTAAGAGGGCGCTTCGGGGAAGCCAGCAGGGCGAAAGGGCTCTTCTCTCAGGAGAACAACTCCTATCCGACGAGTCCCTTGACAAGGAAGGCGATAAACGCCCTGGAGATCGTGAGAGTTCTCTCCTATACGAAGAAGGACGCTTAGCGGAACTCTTCACAGGGAGCGAGACATCCTTCCTCCTTGTAGAGTCCTTAGCAAAAGAGCCTACGAGCGACGCTAATGCTCTTGCAGATTAACCAAAAACTTCTTGGTCGGATCCTGAAGAGCAGGCTCCTCTTGTCTAGTCCTCTTAGGACCCGAAGGCCAATCCTCAGGAAAACGCTCTGGGCTGGAGTCAGCAGCGTCTCCTTTAGGCGCCTTCCAGGCTCTCTTCAAAGGGACGCGAACGGTAGGCCGAACTCCATCCTCGTTTAGGAGAGGAAGAGTCTGAGGCCGAAAAACACTCCTTTAGGACGCCTTTTCTGCGGCAATCCGAGGCAGCCTGGGACTTAACAACAGGATCTGCCGAAGGGACGCCTGACCGTTGGGGATGTTCTGCATCCTCCCTGCGGCTTTCGACATTCCTCCTCCCCTGGTCCTGGGAGGTTTGTTTGGAAGAGGTCTAGGCCTAGGAGCAATGAGGAACCGTCAGACGCCCCCTCCACTGCACTGGGGGACACTGCACAAGTCACTATCACCACTCTTTACCTTGGTTTAGAGCTCGTAGCTGAGCTTGAAGTTTCTTAATAGAAGCTTTTACATTTTCCCTCTCTGATGAAGAATCTTTGGATTCAGAACAGGAGAAGCAGCTGAGGCTAAGGGAAAATTGTTAGAAGGAGAGTTAATTTCTTGTTCTAAGGAGCAAGATCTACTAGATGACCTAGCTGAAGCCTTCCTCACTCTATCTCTCTCAAGCTTCCTAACATATGATGATAATTCCTTCCATTCAAGCTCCGTAAGGTTCTCGCATTCCACACAGGTGTTAATAAAAGAACATTCATTCTCCCTGCATTTAGCGCAAAATACTATGCGGATCTAATGCCGATTTAGGCAGCCTAACCTTACAGTCTTCCTACTGCAAACTCTAAACATAGGTGAAGCCTTAGCGTCAGACATCGTGAAAGAGTAGTCAAAACCAAAGTCGAAAAACAGTCCACAATAAGCGTATTGCCAAGCCAGAGAAAAAAACAGAATACGTCACCAAAAAAACCATCCAACTTCTCGGCAAACGAGTTGAAATCCAAGATGGAGGAACGAACAATAGGTGTTGTCCGTTCACCGACAGAGAAATTATGGCTTAGAAAACGGGAATAGTTCCAGACCCCGCCACCCAGCGGCGGAATGGTGGATCACCTGACCTACCTGTCGCGTGTGCCGCGAGTTTTGAAATTTCTGTCGGGACGACCGAGTCTATAGCTAAGTATATATCTGCTGGGTAAGTTACTTGTACAAAATACCAAATTTGTAACTAATTTGTATTTTCATAACTAACAAACCATGAGGTCTTAACATTAGGAATTTACTAGCGCCAAGCTGGAAACCGGTAGAATTTAAAATTACACTGTGAGATCCAGGGACTAATGGCATTTATACCAGGTCACGGGGCATGTATACCCAGAATGCCCACGGCTACCTGTGACCCATCAGTTATATTTCTAACCCAGTTTAGGACTGCTAGAGGGGTGGTTCGAGGTGGGCCTTTAACTGTTAAGACCTCAGGTTTTGTTAGTTATGAAAAATACAAACTAGTTACAAATTTGGTATTTGTTCATACACGAAACAAAACCTTCGGTCTAACATTAGCATAGACTTACTATTGGAGGGAGGTAAGTCTCTACAACTGACTGGGAGTTTGCCACCTTATCCATTTCCGAATATATAGGGAAATTCTAAGAGAATGGACAATGAACCTAGGACCAAAGATATAAGCGGATCTATTGGTTTCCTCCCACTGGGTGTAGATACCATTCTACTGTTTACTCTTGTCCCTTGCGACTGGATCCACCTTCACCCCTCTTTTCCTTATTATCCAGAGGGGTGTGTTGCTACTGAAAAGTATATCATCAGCTAAGATAGCTTCACAGTATGGCTGACCATCTCACCTGCATCTAGTCCGTTCCAGCACATGACGGTACTCTCCTTCATATTGCCGTAGTTAAAGGAGTAGGAAGAAAGTAGTAAAGAAAAAGACCAGTCATCCCATTCATTCTACTTTCATACCTTCATCTTAGACTAGACGCAAATGACCCCGCCAGGGGCACTGGATGAACTATATCACTTGTTGGGCCGCCACCACTGGACCCAAGGAAAAGGTGTCCAAGGATCTATGGGCAACATCTTTCAAATAAAATGAGGTGGAAAGTTGTTTGACGCTTCCACACGCAGCTTTCAGAATTTTCTTTTATCCACAGACTGTTCTTCTTAAATGCCAGGGAAGCACTCACACCCCTGATGTCATGAGCTCTAGTCCCACCTGGCTATCTGCACCCTCTGTCTTCTGCAGTATAAGCATTCTCTGATAGTCTCCCTTAGCCAAAATGATATGGTATTTTGGACACTTCCTTCTTGTTCCGTCCTGTACTTACGAACCAAAACCTCTGGCAACCCGGCCTGAGGTGCCTTGTTCTCTTTAAGTACTCCCTTGTGCCCTGACGGGGCACAGGAGCATTTCAGCTTTGTCGTTGTCTACAAAGTCTGCCAAGGAAGGTTATGGTAAAGGAGTCGAATCTGCCGTCTACTATTGTTGGGATTTTTGGGTCTTTGCCACGAATTCTGGGACAAACTCACACCATTGATCTCCAACCTCTCGAGTGCTTTATGAGATATGAGAGGCCATGTAGCTCCCTCCCCCACCCTTTGGTTGAAGCCAGGGCCAATAAGAAGACTGTCTTCAGGGTCAGGCTCCTATCCGTGGACTGCCTTAGTGGTTCGCCTAGGGGGGTTTTGTCAGACTACTCCAGTACCTTGGTCAGATCCCAATCTGGGCTTTTAGCTCCTTTGGTGGGCATGACCTGTTCAAAGCTTCCTATCATGCTATGGGACCAACTCCATGAAGACGGGAATATGTCCACTCCTTCATTCGTAAGACTGAGGCTAGAGCAGCCCTGTACCCCTTCACTGCAGATACAGACATATGTTTTTCTGTTCTGAGATATATCAGAAAGTCTGCTAACTGCTGAATAGTGGTACCGAGTGGAGACACGTTCCCTCTACGACACCAATCACAGTATGCTGACCACTTTCCTTGGTATACTGTCGCAGATGATTTTCTGATATTACCTGCCATCTGAGTTGCTGCTTTCTGCGAAAACCCTCGCTCTTGGAGGAGATACTTGACAGTCTCCACCGTGAAGCGATAGGGACTTCACCGACTGGTGGTACCTCTCCACGTGAGGCTGACACAGAAGGTTGCTCCATGGAGTGAATCCTTGGCAAATCTACTAGGAGTTCCAGTACGGTATGGAAACCCCTCTGCTTTCGGCCATAACGGGGGCTACCAGGGTATCTTGAGGTTCTGAGACCGCATTACCTGTTCAGAACCTGACGGATTAGACAAAATGAGGAAATGCGTACACGTCCAGATTGTCCCAGGGGTGTTGTAGCGCATCTTCTGCTACTGCCTCTGCGTCCGGGACTACTGAACAATACACTTCCAACTTTTTTGTTGTACCTGGTTGCGAATAGGTCTATGATCGGTCCTTCCCACAACATGAGCATCCTGTCACTACCTGTTGGTGTAGGGACCACTCCGTTCCAGAATCTGATCCCTGCGGCTCAACTTGTCGGCCACTATGTTTCTTTTTCCCGGAATATACCTGGCTTGATGTCTACCAGGTTCTCTATAGCCCACTGGTGAAGTGAACTGTCATCACATGTAACTGCCGAGAAACTAGGCCTCCTTGCTTGTTTATATAAGCTATACTGTGGTGTTGTCGACATCAATACACTGAGTGTCCCTTACTCTCTCCCTGAATTCTTGTAGAGCCAGGAAAGCTGCTTTCAACTCCAGCACGTTTATATGGAGTTCTCTGTCCTTGCAACTCCATTTTGCATGACACCATCAACTCCTCCATATGGGCTCCCAGCCTTCTAGTGACGCATCCGAGAACAGCAAGAGGTCTGGGGAGGATTGTTGAAGGGTGACACCCACTGTCAGATTGTCGTCGTCACCCACCACAGCAAGTCTTTCCTCACTTCTGCCGACAAGGGAATTTGCTCGTACGGGTGATCTACTGTTGGTGACCAAAAACTCCTTCATCCTCCATTGTAGGGACCGAAGGTGTAGCCTTCCTTGTGGTACTAGCTTCTCCAGGGAGGGTTAGGATTCCCCCCGCACCACCTGCCACTGTCTTGCTGCTGTGTCGCTTTTTTCCCAGAAAGGCATTCACCACTTTTTTGTTGTTTTGCATTTTCTACTCTTTGGTCTGTCGGGAATACTTTGGCTTGTGTTGTGTCTATCACCATTCCCAGATATTCCAAACGTTGACTTGGATCCAGCTGCGACTTCTGCTGATTCACCACAATACCTAGGCTGTGACAAAGCTGCAGGGAGGGCCGCCTCTGTCCCTGAGTAATTTCTCCCTGGACTTTGCTATCACCAGCCAATCGTCCAGATATTCTTATAGCCTGATCCCCTGAGCATGCGCCCACGCCGACACGAGGGTGAACACTCTTGTAAAAACTTGAGGAGACGTTGTCAATCCGAAGCACAGGACCTTGAACTCGAAAGCTTTCCCTGCAAGACTGAAGCGGAGAAATTTCCTTGAAGACTGATGGACTGGTATCTGAAAGTATGCGTCCCTTTAGATCGACTGTCAGCATAAAGTCTCCGATTCTGACTGCTTGTAGAACCGTTTTTCGGAGTTTCCATTCTTGAAACTGGTTTTTCCTTATAAACAGATTCAGCGTTGACAGGTCTATTACTGTCCTCCACTCCCCGTTGGCTTTGGGTACCAGGAAAATCCTGCTGTAGAAGCCTTTTGTCGGACTGCATACTTGTTGCACAGCTCCTTTTTCATCATCTTCTTCACTTCGTCCTGCAGAATAGTGGCCTTCTGAGATTTGTGGGCATAAGTGACGTGGAGGGTAATGGTTGATCGGTCAGGGCGGGTTACCTCGAACGGAATCAAATACCCGATCCTGAGAACATCCACCACCCACTGCTCTGCCCCTAGTTCCTGCCACACCTTCCAGTGATTTGCCAGGCAACCCCCCACTGGTGTGGCCGGAAAGTGATGGGAGGCGCCCATCCAATCTTCTTGAGCCTCTCCCTCTTCCCCTATTGCCCCTTCCCCTCTGTTGTTTCTATTGTGAAAGGGCGATGAGTTATCCTCTTTGGGGAAGAGGGTCTGTTGACTCTATTAGGGATGCTATGTCTCACTGTCTTCTTTCGAGACATCTGCTGTTGTCTTCCCTCCAAAGGAATAGTTTGGACTGTTAGAGGTTTTCCTAACTGCCTGTTGCACCAACCTATCGTTAGTGTCCATCCTTCTTCTATCTATCGCTTCTTCCAGTATGACCTCTGGCAACAGTAGTTGCGATTCCAAGATATCCCCATTCCTCATTGCTAACAGGGAATCCCAAATCCACATTGCGGCTTAGTCTAGCCCAATGCTGCATCTCTCCTCATTAGCAGGATATTTGCCCAAACATGGCACTTACGTTTGTCAGGTACGCAATCGCCTTGGACCCTGACTGTAGTAATCTAATGAACAATGGTTCATCTACTACTTTCCTTGTTGCTTTCCGAGGATGCAATTTTCGCCACTGCTGTTGACCAAAGGTCTAACCAGGACGCAGCCCTGAAAGACAGAAGAAGCTGTTTGCTTCTAACGTGGCAGCCTCTTGGTACGTCATCGAAGGGCACTCCATTTTAACCTGATCCAAGGTTAATCCAGGCCTTAACCTTACAACATTAGGGTTCATTTGTCTAGGACAGCAAAGGGACCTTCGGTGTCGTTATAATATTTCCTTTGCTTTATCATTGGAGGGGGAATAAATTTAAATGATCTATTAGATCTTAAGGAATTATCCCTCCCTGCATCTTTGCGTTTACGTGTTGCAAGACCGATTCCGCATGACTCGAACAAGGCAATTCATACGACACCTTGGTATCCCATCTTAGTCCAAACGCCATGTCAATTCCAGGAGGAAGCATACGGCCGGTGTTTCTGTCTTCCCCCCCCCCCCCTCCGAAGGCTATTGAATGACGAATCAAATCAATAACCTCTGCATACGAGGCCAGAAACTCTTGGTTTTTCTCCTTCCTCGGCTCTAGCAATGTACCACTCTCCGTCACGAGAGATGTTGTCTCCCGGTCTATCTTCTGACAGACGGCCCGGAATTCCACGGCCGCCTGCCCCTACGGCCGCGGTCTCTTTGATCTTTGCTGGCCGCTGTTGGCTCGATCCCAGATAGTCAGCAGGGGAACGAGAACGTCTCACTCTTTCTCTGCTCACGGATCTAGAGCGAGAATCTCGTCTAGATCTCCAAGATGAAGGCTCCCTTAAGACAGGGAGGTAAGTCGGTCTCTATTAGCATTGGCATCGTTTTCGAGCGTCGGCGAGCCCGGCCTCGGCCTTCTATCCAGACGGACACTGCCTTCCACGAACGTATCCGCCGAGGTTGCCAACTCTCTATTTTTCGTACTTTTAATAGGAGCCTTATCGTCCTTCGTACGTATTTTGAACGGCCTTACGGGCGAAACTGGGACCTGCATTCCATCCTCTGCTGCACCTTTCGCCGCCAACGTCGATTTTACCAGAGGTATCGCAGTTTTTGCGATCCGAACTGGCAACTCCGCCTCGGGCGCCGCTAGCCGCCGGCCGTCACTCTCGCTTGTTCAGACTCTTGCGAACGGCTTCGTCTGCCAACCTTGTGCTTAACAGCCACTGATTTTCCGACCTTCTTGCTGACTTGGAAATGACAGTCTTGGGTCCGAAGAAGAGGAAGAATTGATTCTTCTCCTCTTGGCCCGAGGATCCGCTAGGAACTCCCGAATCCTCCTCCAACGCTGACTGCGCTCGCCGTGGACGTTATCGACTTAGCAGATGACGCCGAACTAGAGGAAGAAGACGAAGAAGGCGAATCACACTTTTTCTTTTTGTCTCTCTTATTCCATTCTCTCCTCTATATCCTGTAATTTCTGCATTACAGTTTGCATTGACGGGTCAGAAGGCGTATTAGCGTCTGGGTGCATCGAAAAAGGCCGAGAATCGGTCTGTGACGTCATCACGCCTGCCATCTCAGTGTGAGTATGTGTGACGTCATCCCTCTCGTAGGAGAGACTGAGAGGTTTCTGCTGGCAACCGCACGTTTGCTGCCAAACTACCTCCCACGTTCTGCATCGCTGTAAATACTGAGTGGGATGGTGAAGCCGCGGCATTAATTCCCATAAATTGCAAGCCCGGGGGATGAGGACATTCAGCGCTGCCGGACCCTGCTGGAACCGTGACGTCATATAATGCGCAAGCAGACCATCCAAGGTTGGTACGCCTGGTAGGCCTAGCGCTTGACCACGTACCATCTAACCTATGCGCTTGAGTAGCAGGAGCTGGAACAAAGATGGCGGATCTCCCCCTCTACTTGCTGGGAACAAAGGAGAGTGCAAATTATTCATAAAATTACCCAAGGCCCCTCCTGACGCTTCCGATACAGAACCGCTAGGAGAACCGAAGGGGTATGAGACAATTCAAAAGCAGGTGGAGAAACATATGGAGCAGCCTGGTTCATTACCGATACAAAAGAAGCCGGTAAGGTTGTTTGGTCATCCAAAGATGGCGTCACCCCCTTTCTTTTGTATTGGCTTTTCCCATAGAAACTTCTTCCACTGTTCCACCGACCAACCAAGCGACAAACAGAACACGGATTAGTAACCGTACATACGTTTTCCCTGCACCTACTACACGTTGGATGAGGATCCGTCGACACCGAAGTTAGGAACCTAGAACAAGGGAAGCCACTGACTCCTGGGGCATTTCCTTTGTTCTCCTCTTCGAAGCGGTAGACGATCCCGATGTTGAGGCAAAATTCTCCATCATACACGTATCCACTCTTACCACACACTGATCACACTTGGAGAAAGAAAAGGAATGAAAAATAAAAATGAAATGGATAAAGAACGGGCAAACTGAAAAAACCGGCTTTAAATGAGATAGACAGTAACACGTCTTATCTTAAAGGCGGTAGGAAAATAACTGATGGGTCACAGGTAGCCGTGGGCATTCTGGGTATACATGCCCCGTGGGGGGGGACCTGGTATAGATGCCATTAGTCCCTGGATCTCACAAGTGTAATTTAATTCTACCGGTTTCCAGCTTGGCGCTAGTAAATCCTAATGTTAAGACCGAAGGTTTGTTTCGTGTATGAAAAAAAACAACAAAAAGTGTGAATTTGGTCAAAATACAGAAATTCTTGAAAAATACAGCAAATACGCACATTTCAGCGAATAATGGGTATATATGGTAGACAGAAAACTCCACAAATAGGTAAGTCTGTGAATCGTGAGTCCATGAATACAGGGGGTTTTACTGTGACTAAAATTTTCAAAAAAAAAAAAAATTCCTTAAAATTGGCAGTCAGCACCCCTCAAATTTAATTTACTAATTAACCCAGTAGCATTTTAATTTACTAACAATCCAATTGCATCTCCACAATTTAGTTAGAAATGACTAGACATCATCTCACAAGGCTTAATATTTACTAAACTTAACCCGAACTGACGGAGATGGCAAAGGTTGGTGGTCCACTTTTCAATTGAATGTATAGAAACATCAAATCTGGGAGAGATGACACCACATTTGATAAGACGACCTGTTAAATTTACGACAATCTTGCCTGCACGATGATCATCTACTATCTCAAACTCTCCAATATAGCCTGAGAAAAAATAAAAGGATCTTATCAACTCCTAAATACAGACTTAAAAACAAATTACAATATATGCCAGCTTATATGATTGCACACCTATTTACAAGGATATGTAGTGGAAAAACAATTTTAGTTTCATCCTAAATCCAATGAAAGGAAACTGAGGAATTATTGAAAGATAATTCAATGTGACTCTGTAAGGAAAAAGTGATGCTAGTTTAAATTTGATGTTAAAAATGTTAATTCTATTTTTATGATAAAAGGAAGTTTTATATGTATATACATACTCACCCAGTAATTACAGTTATTAGTTTCACTTGTTCGGCAGTTAAAATTGGAAAAATTTGCTGGTTACACTAGAATGTTTTGGAGGTAGATGACTCGTAATTACATAGCAATTCTCACACTGATAGGTGGGATTGATTGATTGATTGATTAATTGTGGGTTTTCAGGTGTCACACTACCAGGGTCACCGACACCGAATACTAAGTGTGATCTTTTACTTTATAATATATTAAACAAGATTTTAAATAATTTTTTTTTTTTTTAAAGATACATATAACTTTGATTTTAAAAACAAAATAAATATCTAACAATAAAAAATAAGAATAAAATTCTGATCAAATAAAATAATAAAAAGAATTGTTAATTAATCTGAACAAATAACAATATAACAAAAAAAAGGGGGGGAAAAAGTATATACTAAGACAGCACAGCTGTCAGATATATTGAAAAGACCAGCTTCTTTGATAAAAGAGATAAGGTTAATAACACATGCTTTCTCCCAACAGTTTTGGCATGCTATAATTACCACCTGCTTCACTACTATAAGCCAAAAAAACCATTACTAAGTTCCACTAGACTGTGACACTTAACCATCAAATGCCTAACAGTCAGTGGAACTAAGCAATCGTCACAGAAGGGCTCATTCTCCCCATCAATCAGATAGCCGTGAGTTAAACACGTATGGCCAATACGTAATCTATACAATACAACCTCCCACTTCCTTGTTATTATGTCATATTTTCAAGGGTGTGTCTGTCTAGTAATATTCTTTCATTTTATTGGGGCCTACTCTGTCCCCACTGAAGTCCCCATAAACGCTGGACGGATTTCCACATATCAAAGAATGTATCACGATATGGAACACGGCATTTTCTCGCTACCAAAGTTTGCACTGCTGATTTGGCTAGTTTGTCTGCCTCTTCGTTTCCCGATATGTTCACATGGGCAGGAACCCAACAAAATTAAAAAATGCTGCTCAATTTTGGTGCAAGATCTTCAACACCAAGGGATGATCAGTATTAAAGACTTCCAGGGATTGTAAGGCACTTTTGGAGTCACAAAAAATTTTGTGTAGCTACTACACTGGGAGTTACAATATGTTTACAGTGCTACTAGGATGCCATACAATTCAGCTGTATAGTTTGAGGCAACAGAAGGAAGTGCACCTCTTTGGTTAAAAGATTCGCTAAAAACTCCATATCCAACGCCGGCATTGGACTTGGAGCCATCAGTAAATATAAAACCTGTATCTATATGCTCTGATACATGCTCTAAAAATATTGCCCTCATTTCCTCATCAGATTTATGCCTCTTTGCTCCATTGAAGTACCTGCAGAATTTCACATCAGGTAGCCTCCAGACAGGAGTACTGAGATACACAAAGGGAATAATGGGAAATTTTTTAATATTTGTATCCTCTCAATTTTTTTCTAATTCTATAGCTAAAAAAAAAAAAAATAGTGGGATACCTTGGATGACTTTCGTAAAAACTGTTAAAAATATTTCTATTTGCCACAGCAAATGCCAGAGATTTGGGGGGTCTTTGCACTCTAAACCAGTACCGAAGTAATGATGCCTGGCGATGGAGTTCAAGGGGCATCTCTCCTGCATCAACTATCAAACTAAATATTGGTGATGAACGGAAAGCTCCTGTGGCTATTACGAATACCTGAATGATCCACGGAATCTAAAATTTTCAAGTTAGATGAGGAAGCTGAAGAATATACTTCACAACCATATGACAGCTTTGATAAGATTAAAGATTTTTGAAGCTTCAGTAAAAGATTTCTATCAGCTCCCCAACTGGTGTGAGAAAGCACCTTCAAGATGTGTAGAGCTTCTAGGCTCTTTGCTTTTATGTTTGATATGGGGGACCCAAGTCAATCTACAGACAAAAACTAGGCCTAAGAAGTGTGCCTGTTCTACACATGGATTAGGATGCACTCCCCTGATCCGAAAGAAGCGGACAGCAGTAGTCTTGCTTACAGAGATTTTTAAAACCCTGTTTCTCAGCCCAACTTCCAATTTTATTTATTGTTTTAATTGTAACTTTCTTTCGGCTACAGTCATCCGGGTGGCAGCAAAAGGATATTGACAATCATCCACAAACAGTGTCTTTAAGACTTCTCTTGGAATAACAGCTGCAACACTGTTTATGGCCAGAGCAAAAAGTGTTACACTGACGACACTGCCCTGGGGTACACCTTCTTCTTGGCACCGTTTCTCTGATAAAGTACTGCTACTGCCAAATTTAACTTTAAAATACCTACGATGTAAAAAGGATTTCACAAATAAAGGTGACTTGCCTCGTAGACCAACATGCTTTGTCTTCACAATCCCATGTCCCCAAGCAGTGTCATATGCCTTTTCTATATCAAAAAACACTGTCACATGGTGTTGATTGGAGGCAAAGGCTTCACAGACAGAGCTTCAAGTTGCAGTAAGATGTCCAGGGTGGAGTGGATTTTTCGAAAACCACACTGAGAAGGTGTTAGAATATTATAGTGCTCTAATACCAATCAGTCTTACATTTACCATTTTTTCCATCAATTTTCACAAAATGATGTTATTATGATATAACAAAGTTTCATGTATCTTACCTGGCAGGTAAATATATATAGCTATATTCTCTGTTCGCACTGGCAGAATTTTCAAAACTCGCGGCAACCGCTAGATCACTGGTAGTTCAGGTGATCGCCACCACCCCGCTCTCGTGGCGCTGGTGCTCGGAATCGTTCCCATTTTCGTCAGATTTTTCTCTGAACCCTGTCTCCTGAGGGGAGGTGGGTGGGAATTTAATTATATATACCTGCCAGGTAAGTATACATGAAACTTTGTTATATCATAATAACATCATTTTCATGTATGACACTTACCTGGCAGGTATATATATAGCTGATTGACATATTTGGAGGTGGGTCAAAGACAGCAACATTGTAAGAGAAGAGTTTTAAAATTTAAAATTCAAAATACTCTTAGATTCCTTACCTGCTAAGGTAGCTGACTTCAGCATTCCTGCCTCTTTAGCCTGCTAAACCTTAGTAGCTTTCCAACTAGGGACGTGACCTATTAGTTGATGAAGCTAAATACAAGGGTCTGACAACTGGACGGGACCAATTTATTGACAGGAAACCCTAGCCCTCTCTTACCACGGGCATTCATGCTAGGATAAGGTTAGACCACCTGAACCACACACAAACTAACCTAACACACTACACTTCACAGACTGAAGAGGAAATCACCCTCTCAGGAGGCAACCGTAAAATCAAAAAAAAAAAAACACTTCAATTAAAATACCTAGATGTTAGTAAGTTATGGGTGGAAAAATCCTTTGCCCAATACTGCTCCTGAGGATACATATGGACCCAACGTTTGACAATTGTCAAACGTTGTTTGACGTTTCTAAGGTAATGACTTGCAAACACTGAATTAGTCCTCCAAAACGTCGTTTCAATGATATTCCTTTGAGGGCCATATTCTTTTTAAAAGCCAACGAAGTAGCTACTGCTCTCACTTCGTGCGCCTTAACCTTAAGGATGCCGAAATTTTCTTCTTGGCATAACATATGAGATTCTTTAATTAGTTCCCTAAGGAAAAAGGCAATAGCATTTTTGGTCATTGCTCTGCTAGGATCCTTCACAGAGCACCACAGTGATTCTGAAGTTCCTCTAATCTTACTGGTTTTCTCCAAATAATAGCGCAATGCCCTTACTGGACAAAGAAACTCTCTCTTGTTCCTGTCCTACTAGATCTGAAAGACCCATAATTTCAAACGGACCTTGCCATGGGCCAGGATGAGCTGGATTCTCGTTCTTGGCCAAGAACCCCCTCCTGAAATGAGCAAACCGCTTGTCATGTTTCCAACCAATATGTTTGCTAATTGCTTGCAGCTCACTCACCCTTTTTAGCTGTGGCCAAGGCCACCAAAAAGAGGCTTGGTCTTTTTTGAGATATCTCTCAACGAAGCTTGATCCATCGGTTCGAACTTACTAGTTCCTAAAAATTTCAGGACCACATCGAGATTCCAGGAAGGCGTTCTGTAGGTTGGGGCTCCTTCCTTGTTGCAAAAAAAAAAGGACACCTTATGAGGTCTCTCAGATCTAGATTATTTGTAATATCTAGACCTCTATGTCTAATACTGAAGCCAACATACTCCGATACCCTTTAATCGTCTGAGTTGACAATTTTATTTTACGTTCTTTAAAGTATTAAAAGGGAAGTCGGCCAATTTGGGTCACAGAGGTACTGGATGAAGAAATCTTCCGCAATTCGTTGCACCACTTGCGAAAAGGAATTTCCCACTTCGCCTGGTACACCTTAATAGGTAGAGGCTCTTCTAGCTGCGGCCCATCCGCTCTGGCCGCCTCTCTAGAAAACCCCCTCGCTCTGACAGTCTTTCGATAGTCTGAACGCAGTCAGACCCAGAGCGAGGGTGTTCTTGTGGTACCTGTTGAAGTGAGGCTGTTTGAGTAGATCTATCTTGCTGGAAGTGTCCTTTTGGTACATCTATTGTCCATTCCAGTACCTCTGTGAACCAATCGGGCGGGGGGCCGGCCAGTATGGAGCTATGAGAGTCATTCTTGTCCCTTGACTCTCCCTGAATTTCTTCAAAACCTTTCCTAATATCTTGAACGGGGGAAAGGCGTAGACGTCTAGCCCCGTCCAATCTAGAAGAAATGCGTCTACTGCGACTGCTTGACGGTCTGGGACTGGAGAGCAATAAGTCGTCAATCTCTTTGTCATTGCTGTCGCAAACAAGTCCACCACCGGGCGACCCATAATTTCCACAGACTCTGGCATACTTCTAAATGAAGAGTCCATTCTGTTGATAGAAGTTGACCTTCCTGCTCAACAGGTCCGCTCTCACATTCTTCTCCCCTTGAATGAATCTGGTGAGAAGGGTTACGTTTTCCTTCTCTGCCCCAAAGAAGGATCTCCTCCGCCAACTTGCAAAGAGAGATTGAATGTGTCCCTCCTTGTTTGCGGATGTACGCCAGAGCTGTGGTATTGTCCGCGTTGACTTGTACCACCTTGTTGCGAATCACCGCGTTGAACTCTTTCAAAGCCAAGAAAATCGCCATCAGTTCCTTCCTGTTTATATGCCAAGCAGCTTCCTCCTTGCTCCAACGACCTGAAACTTCTTGAAGTCCGAGAGTCGCTCCCCAGCCTGCGTCCGACGCGTCTGAGAACAATACATGGTCTGGGTTCTTTTGCTGGAGAGACGCTCCCTTCGCTAACTTCCCCGAGTTAGCCACCACCGCAATTCCTCTTTGATCTTGCGAGGAATTCGAAACAGGAAGGAATCTGGTTGCGATTTTCCTTGGCCAGACTTGGTTCAAAAATATGTTGTAGGGGTCTCATGTGAAGCCTTCCTAGCGAAACGAACCGTTCCAGGGAACGAGTGTCCCCCCCAGTAAGCTCATTTCCACTCTCGTGCTGAACATTGTTCTTTCTCTAGAAAGGCTTGCATTTTCAGGATGCACTGCTCTTGTCTGTTGGAGACGAAAAGCCCGAAAAAGTCACTGAGGAGATCAGAATCCCCAAATAAACTAGCTCCTGACTTGGGGTCATATTCGACTTTTCTAAGTTCACCATCAACCCTAACTCTTTCGTTAATGTTAACGTCATTTCTAAGTCCTCCAGACATTGCTTTCTTGATTGGCTCTTATGAGCCAATCGTCTAGGTATAGAGACACTCTTATTCCTAGAATGTGTAGCCACTTCGCCACGCTCGCCATCACTCTTGTAAAAACTTGTGGGCTGTGCACAGTCCAAAGCAGAGGTCTTGAACTGAAAGACCCTGTTCTGGATCACAAATCTCAGGTACTTCCTGGATCCTGCAATGAATTGGGATATGAAAATATGCGTCTTGAAGGTCCAGGGTGACCATCCAGTCCCCTGGACGTACCGCTGCCAGTACTGAATCGGTCGTCTCCATCGTAAATTTTGTTTTCTCTACAATAAATGAGTTGACTTACGTCCAGTACTGGTCTCCATCCCCCCGAGGATTTCGCTACTAAAAACAGCCGGTTGTAAAATCCCGGAGATAAGTGATCCAGAACAGGTTCTATTGCTCCTTTCTTGAGCATAGAAAAGAACTTGTTCTTGTAGTGTTTCTTGTTTTCCCTGGATCGCTGTAGTGAGCTCCAAGCTCTCTTGGCGATGTCGCAAGAGGTGGTCTCTTCAGAAAAGGGATCTTGTAACCTTCTTTGGCTACCTTGACGACCCAAGGATCTGCTCTCTTTTCTTGCCAAATCTCCCAAAACTTCTGGAGTCTGGCACCTACTGATGTCTGAAGGACTTGTTGTTCATTGTTTAGTACTGGGTTTCGAACCCCTCTTGGACGGAGCTCTTCTTGCTCTGAAGGCAGGACGAGAAAAGACTTGCCTCGAAAGGGCTGACTAGTTTGCCTTGATTCCTTAGGGGGGGTCTTCTTAACCACCTGTTGGGTAAAAATTTCCTTACCGAGGGAAGTTAACAGATCCTGCGTCGCCTTCTGAGTTAGGGAAAGCGAAATATCCTTGAATATCCGCAGGAAACAATTGATCCGAAAGTGGGGAATAACCAATTCGGATTTCTGGGCGTTAGAAACGCCCTTAGCAGCAAAAGAGCATAGGAGTGACCTTTTCTTTAAAACTCCTGCGGTGTGAAAAAAGAGATGCTAATTCATTCGCGACCATCCCTTAAGGCTTTGTTCCCATGCAGGACATAATACTGCTTGGGAGTTGAGAAGCCGTTGATTCATATTTTCCACTGTTCGTCCAGAGCCCCCAAGGACCAATCCAGAAAATTAAAAACCTCGAAGGTCCGAAAAACCCCTTTCAAGAGATGATCTAATTCTGATGGAGACCACCACACTTTGGCCGAATTCAAAGGCATGTCTGCGGGAACTGTCAACAATGTTGGAAAAATCCCCCTGGGAGGAGGCAGGAACTCCCAGGCCGAGATTTTTTTGCCCCCGTCGCATACCAAATTCCGGACTTCGATGCCAATTGGCAGGAGGGGAAAGAGAACACAGTCTTGCCCGCTTCCCTCTTCTCCTTCAACCACGTATCATTCTTGAAGAGCCTTCTTAGCCGTAATCGAAAACTTCCATCTTCAAAAACGAGGACTTCTTCGAAGTTTTATTCTTGGAGAATTGAGAAAGGGGTGATGTCGGAGCTGCCGGCTGAAAATCCCCTTCAAAAAAGTGAAAGAAGGCAATTCGTCAATTTCTTATAGTCTGAAGAAGGTGCTTCACCTTCTTTCTCTTCCTCAGATTCTAAGTCTTCTATTTCCTCTTCTGCCGAAGACACATCCTGTAAACCCAGGTCTTGCTGCAGAAAATCTTCTCCAACCTCGCGGGAAGAAACCGGCTCCTGCCGCCTGCGTCCTGCGTCCTTCTGAGATCCGAGGTTTTGCGTCTGCGTCCTGTTCCGGAAAGCTTGCGTCCTGCGTCCTGCTCCGGAAACTTGCGTCCTGCTTCCTGTTCTCGTAACTTGCGTCCTGCGTCCTGCTCCCGTAACTTGCGTACTACCCGAGACTCCGAAGTATGACGAGAAGGAGGCAAACCATCATGCGTCCTCTTAGACGACTTGACTGGGAGAGATGCGTCCTTACCCCTCGTAGGAGGATGTTCCGATGTTTCCCCACGATTTAACTAAATCGGCTAACCTTCCTTGCATCTCTTCAAGGAAGTTCCTAGTCTCTGCTTCCTGGCGGAATTCTGAGCAAGCGGAGAACGAAGACGAGACGGATTTCATCAATACGAGAAACTCGATCTTGAGTTCTACGATAAGGAGAAGATATCGGAGAGGACTGCTCCGTATTCAGAAGGAGGGCTCCTATCCAGAGAACCGTCGTACACATGAGGTCTTGCGTCTTGTCTTGACTTAAAGGATCTCCTCCTTTTAATCGGAACCACCTCTTCCTCATCACTAGAAGAGAAAATCTCGGGACTACTCCACCGTTCTTGAGGGTAACGCTCATCTTGAGAAGACGTAGGTCTATGCGTCCTCTTCAGAGGACGCGGAAAAACTTCCGGCATAAGCAACGTCCATAACCTGCCCTGACGCAGCACTATCTGTAGAGGAAAAACAACTTCCAGTGTCACCTTTTCTATGGCGCACTGCTGCAGCCTGGGACGCAACAGGACTGCCTGAAGGGACGACTGATCGTAAGGGAACCCCTCTCGCCTCCCTTCGACTGTCGACATGCCTTCCTCCCTTGGGTCTGGGAGCTTGGCAGAGGCCTAGGTCTAGGAGCACGAGTGAGACGATCAGCCGCCCCCTCCACTACACTGACACTTTCAATCGTACCCACTTTGTCTGTAAGACGCTGAATCTGATCGCCCATTGACGCAAGGGCGGCAAACACTTTCACAATATTAGTATCCTCAGAAACAGCAGCGGGCGCAGGAGAGACCTGAGGAGAAGGATTAACAACTTCTACTTGGGAAGAGGGGGAGAAATAACAGAAGTATCAAGGCCTTACTAGAAGAACCTGACCTCTCACTCCGAGACACCGATCTTCTTACTCTATCCTTTTCAAGTCTCTCAACATATTTGGTGAAAGTCTTCCACTCCTTCTCATTTAAACTTTCACACTCATTACATCTATTATCCCAAGTACACCAAAAACCTCTATACACTTTCTTACATACTGTGTGAGGGTCTACCGAGGCTTTCGGCAGTCTCACCTTGCACCTTCTTTCATACACACTCGAAATACTATACCAGAATCAGACATTATAATAACTTCCAATCGCGGCGATGCCATCCAACTTTCCAATACGATACCCAAAAAAAACCATCCAAGTACAGCGAAAGTCAGCTAACGAGTTTCGAATTCTAGCAGGGAACCAACAACGATGTTGCCGGTCAGTGGCAGAAAAAATCTGACGAAAATGGGAACGATTCCGAGCACCAGCGCCACGTGGGAGGCGGGTGGCGATCACCTGAACTACCAGTGATCTAGCGGTTGCCGCGAGTTTTGAAAATTCTGCCAGTGCGAACAGAGAATATAGCTATATATTATAACCTGCCAGGTAAGTGTCATACATGAAACAGCATGTTAAAGCAATGGGGCGGTAACTTGCTGCACAGAGAGGATCTTTTCCAGGCTTAAGGAATGGTAACATGGTAGCTAGGGTAGCTGCTTTCGTCTCATATTCTATTGATGGTACTGATTATAAAAAGTTTTGTTCATTGAAATGTGTTTAAACATTTCATAAGGAATCTCATCTGGACCAGGGGCAGTGTTCTTGCTCCTAGCTAAAGCAGTGTCAAATTCCCATTCAGAAAAAGGCATATTATATGATTCAGCTTTCTTGCTGAAAAGTCAAGTACCTGTTGTTCTTCCATCATTCTGAAATTATGGTCCTGGGGAAATATCTGATTTCTCAGAGCCTCGAGCGAAGTGTTCTGAAAACGTATTACTAACTTCTGTGGCATCAGTGACATGGAGGAGGATTGGGTGTAAATTTACCCTGAATTTTTCTTATTTTCTTCCAAATGCTACAGACTGGTGTTCTGCTGTTAATAGTTGATACATATCCAGCCCATGCTTGTCTTCCGGCAGTTTTCATGGCTTTTCGAATCATACCCTACACTGTTTGTAAATTATCTGATATGTGGGAAACAGACATATCTACTCCCAAAACATTATTAATTGTAATGACTTTGAAAAATAAAGACTTGGTACCATTAATAAAATGTAATCCTCTGGTTGGCACTCCTCCTATCTTGCAGAGGTGAGGCTGTTGGCCTTGGTGCGTCTACTACTTTAGTGGGTGTCTTTGTAGCCTTGGATCAATTCCTCTAGCTAACATAAGGATACAAAATCTCCCTGCCAAAGATGCAATACCAAACAATATAACCAAAATAAATACAGTCATCAAAACCACCAAATGAAATATTAAAACTATTACCCAACTTTTAAAAGAATGGTGTACTCCAAGTAAACAGCACTCCCCAGACTCCCTTAAAACTCAACACCCTATGCAAGGGGAAGAAAAATAGGAAAGAAAAAAACCCTTCAATGTTTCCTTCCCCAACACCACACAAGTCGCGTAAAAGGAACCCAAGGTAATGCATTCGTCATAAACTGTTCCAACATCCCTTAAGCAATGGGGTTGCAAACACCAACTTACACCTCCAAATAGTCGAATGTAAGATGGAAGTTAGGGATGGTTTTTATTTAACACTAATGAAGTATAGATACCGCTCTTATTATATGAGCTTTGATCTTGCATAATGGAAACAACTCTAATCCTATTAAAAGTGTGATTTTGTTATATGGTCCCCAAGAAAAAATGTTAGTGCATTTTTCAACAGAAGCTGTGAAGGTCTTTTTACTGAACACCAAAGGTTATTCGATGTCCCTCGAATTCCCTTTGTCCTATTTAAATAATTCTTAAGAGCTCTTTCCGGACAGAGTTCTTTCTCTTTCATCTGGGCCCAGCATTTCAGTCAAACTTTTGATCGTAAAAGAACAAGGCCAGAGCTTAGACTGTGTCTCATTCTTAGCCACAACCCCAATGAGAACGAACATAGTACTGCATTTCCTTAGGCAAATTCCACTCTCCTATACAACACACAAATGTCAACGAACATACTGCATTTCCTTAGGCAAATTCCACTCTCCTATCCAACACATAAATGTCACCAACTCTTTTCGCTGTAGCTAAGGCTACTAGGAATATGAGTTTTCCTCGTCAAATCTCTCAGGGAGATTGACTGCAAGAGTTCGAAATGGGAACTGGATAACCATTTTAGGATAATGTCTCAGTTCTATAATACCATTTAATTAGATGATAGATCCTGATTTGTGGATAACATCACCTTGAAACCCTTAAAACTGATACTCTCTCCTATTCCTACACCAAACCAAGTGCAGTATACTCTCTACTTACACTGGTAGTTTACATTTATGGTATTTCGTCTAGCCCTGGAGACTTGCCGGGCCACTGAACAGAAACGCCCTGCTCGAGTGAAACGCTGGATAGTCTCCAAGCAACTAGACGAAGCACTTGGGGGTTGAGATAAAATTTGTGCCAATGACATCTCCCAGAGATCTATCCACCACTCCCTCTGGGGCCACCATGTTAGTTCTGTAAGTTAGTATGAAACAAAATTGAAGCCCTTTGCTATAGTGTACCTCTTTTTCCCCACAAACGTGGGTGGGAGTGAAAAAAAAAAAAAAAAAAAAAAAAAAAAAATTGTTTTCTGGCCATGGGCTTGGACTATGAAATTTACTTTATGGGAAACAGTATCCAACCTCTTACCTCCTATTAGGTCAGCTGTATAGGTGTTTGTGTTACAGCAACAGGCCACCACTGTGGCATCATGATTTTTATTTATATAATAAATAAATGTTTCCTAGAGGTAAAAGGAGCCCTTATATACATATGTATGCTTGGGAAGAAGATACAGTGAGATGATGTTTCCCTTCTTAGCTAAAGGCTGACACATCATAAGCTATTTTTCATGTTTGTGATAAAACCAATAATTCCGAAAGTTTTCAATATTTTATTACTAGTAATATAATTTACTGTTTTTCAGTTTCAGTTTTATTAACAAATTTATTTGCATATCCAGTATGCACGTTGTAGGCTGGGCCCAGCTTGGTCTCCCATCCATAATAAGGCCAGATTGGAAGCAGGGCATTTTGATACATTGAAAAATATTAAAAAAAAAAGATAAAAAAAATTGCACCTAATACACCAGCAAAAATGGTAGTACCTTAAAGTGCTGTTAAATGTATGCCACATAAACCAGCATGTTGGTACTGCAAATTCACTTTATATTGGGATCCATAACTGGAATTAACTAAAAAGTTTATTTCTTTTTACAATAAACAGCAAGGGAAAGGGAAACTTACCATGTTTCATCATTACAGACAGAAATTTGACAACTACTTTGGAGCAGGGCCGGATCAACACCTGCCTCTTGCTACGTTTCTCAGCATTGTTTATGCTCTTAAGAGCATCCGCCAAAGCATCCATACGCACCATTTTGCTTGTTTATGCCTGCAAAACAAATAAGGTATGACTAGAAACATCAAGTCTATACATGAACTGTCAAATAGAATGAAAAACACAATGTGAAAAAAAAAAAAAAAAAACGCAGTACATAACTGAATGTACAATATAGTAATAAGACTGTCCCACTGCTTGACTATACAGAAAGACAAAAATTAGTTGTCTGATGCACTGCATTAATAAATGTTTCAAAGAACTCACGCTTCCCTTCCCTACATGGTACTGCACAGATATTTCTATTTTGGCACCAGTTTATATATCTTTAACAACCCCTCTGCACTGAAACAAAAAAAAAAAAAAAAAAAAAAAAAAAAAAAAAAAACATATGATAAAAACAACACTGTTCTTGTTTACAGTGCCACTTTTTTGGCCCGAACAGTGGTACAAGACTATAATTTTTTAATTAAACAGAGATGTTTCCTCAGCTAAGTATGTGACATTTATTCATTCATTGCAGAAGGAAATCATTAAAATTCAGGTGTATACGTAATTACCATACTAGTCTTTAATGAGCCCACCTAGAAACACTTGACAGTTTCTTAAACAGATTTATAATGAATATGAACTCTGACAAAATGCAATGTAATGGGACAAAACAGATGCAACGAGAAACCTAAGTACATTCTACATTGTGCTGAGCAAGGAACACTAAAAAATACCCTACCGCAGAACTTCATTCTTATAATGCAACTAGTCACAACTACAACACCAAAAGGATGTTATTAAACAACAGGTGAAATTATACCAAGTGTAGTTAGGAATGTCATACATCTAGCTGGGAAACACCAAAGGTAACATATAAAGAAGTAAAAGGCGAAAAATGAATGGGGTAAGGAGGGCTGCAGGGAACCTTTCAGTAAACCCACATGACCTGAAGCAACTGATATAAACACATTTTTTAATAAAGTAAGTTTTTCATAACCAATTACCCGTCAAGAGCCGGTCTAGAAGATTAATGTGCAGCAACCCACACCGGGCAAACTTTGAAGTCCGCAATAAAAAAAAAAAAAAAAATAAAAAAAGAGGATGACGTGCAAATACTTATGGTGTAAGAAAAAAAAAATTCTACAAAATTCACCCTACCTTCCACAAGAAGTTAAAAATTACTATTTACAACTTCTTGGAGAGCCTCTTTTACAAGACAAATCGTAAATTTTACCAATTTGTAGATATTTTCTAAAAATTGTCTTTTGCAAAAATTACAATTAGAACTGACATATATATCATAAAGATTAGAACTAAAACCAACAGCAACCTCTAGAAGTAAAGTAGTACACAACTGCCTCATGAGACACTAGAATTGGCGAGCTAAGCCAGCCTAAAAGTTGTCATAGTTAATTTGTCATTAGTAAATTTATGGGCTATTGAAGTAATGGAACCTCTTCTCACACGACTTCTCCGAATCAATGGCGCCCTACTTCCTGGGATACCCTTATCCTTACATTCTGTATTTACCCTTATTCATCAAGCTAGTATGTAAAGTTTTATGTAATAAAAGCATTGCCTGTTCATGACAACCCATTAATAATAACATAAGATACTTGAATATCAATTTAGAAGGGAGGATGAAGAGGTATACTGTATATTGATTGGTGTATTTGTACCTAAAGGAAACGCTTTGCAATGGCTCCCTTTTTTCTTCTTTATGTATTCTTTAATGTCACTAGTTGGCTTGTTTTTTACTTCTCCGTGTCTTCCATAGCTCCTGTATTACTTTTTCTAATTTCTATTACTTTTTTATCACAACTCCTGAAACCAAGTATTTCAGCTAATAACTCAGATTCGTTTTCAATATACGGTTGTTGCAATGATTTAAAATTTGTTCTTGCTTCCTTGTACAGCTCACAGTGCTGTATAAAGTATTCCAGATTCATCATAATGGCCACACAAACTTTATTTTTTAATCTACCTCACCAACATAAATCTAGTGCCTACGTAGCCTTGCCTTTATCAGCAACTTCAAGTTTTGATTGTATTATCAGACCAACTAACTTCGACTTCTTTTTTATATTGCTTATTTATTCCTTATGTCTCTCTTTCTTCCATTTTTGACTTTCACATGTCAGTATCTACCTTTCTTACTTTTTCTTTCAACTTTGCAATAGATAAATTTCCTATTTCTGACAGATTTACATCTAATATTTCCTCATACAGTGTACTCCCCTGTAATCACGTTCTCCGGATTCACGGATTTCTCTCTGGAACATTTTCCCCTTCTATTCGCGGAAAATTCACCTATTCTCATTATTTTCCAGAGCAATATCCACATATTCCTGGTTTTTTAATTAATTTAGTCATTAAATGCACTTTTTGTGATAAAACTATTAAAAAAAAGGTATAAAATATTTTAGTAGGTTTTTCTTGAGTTTCAACTAACAAAATAGGAGGTTTTACGCATTTTTACAGGGGTTCCAACTACTAGGGGAGGGGGGTACACATACCCCGCGAATAGGGGAGGGTACCACTGTAACTCTTTACCTTCTTAATGAATTCTGTTTCTTGTTCGTAAAACTGGTGTAGGAATATCTCTTAACATCTCATTACTTTGAGTATCTAGAATATGTTTCACCAAAAGAATTTTATGTTTAATGTCTTGCTTTAGGTGAAGAAGCTTTGCACTGCTGGCAGTTTAAGTTGGTAGTTCCAGGATTACCCTATACACCTGATTTGTCTATTCTTTGAAAACTCTTTCATTCTTCCCTGTATATTCTAATATTTCTGCCGATAAAGAAAAAGATGGCATTGCAATTGATTTCCAGAAAGTTTTTCCAGTTAAAAAAAATTTTATCAGCATTAGCAACTGTGGAGATATCATAAATTAGCAAAGTGTCTGGCCTTTAATATGCAGTCATTTTTGTAATCTTTTAAGAATTCTTTCTTGTCAGTTATTTTTATTCCTAAATATTTTATATTTTCCACTATCTTTATATTTTCAATTATTTCTAGGTATACTTCTTTTGTTATATGTCATTCTATTGCTCTTTTGTTTATTTATTGACAATCCACATAAGGCTGCTATTTGTCAGTATATTTCTAGTTCTTACTTCTTCAAAACTTTGAGCCAGCACGAGATCATCTTCAGCAAAGAATAGCGCTGCTATCCGTAAGAATTCATCTCTGCATTGCAGAGCAAGTAGTGGTCACGTGTAAAAAGCCAACCGTACTCAAAGAGACGAGTCTGAAAAGCTCAAGTACCCATCTGATCAGATACCATCATATGAGGGCCAATGATGATGTAGCCCTTTCCTCTTATAAAGGAACCCTAAACATTGCATGGAGTTCCTATCGATTTGTGTGCTTTGGGCTCTTGTTACTTGACCAGACTGTCAACCAGTCGGCACATCAAAGGTTTGGGCTCTCTGTCCTTAGCTGGAGCATTCTATGAATGGAATTTCTAAATCTGACAGACCTTGGGATATCCTCGCCACAGATTTCCTATCTCTGTGATATTATTCCACTGGCACTTTTGCATCCTACATCACTCCAACCCTTTCTGTTAAAAGAATAACTGCAGTCACACCAGCGCAAATAACTGCAGCCACACCAGAGCAGAGTTACGTAATTTTAGTGCTAACATATGTAGGCTTCTTGAGGGGCCATTATGGCAACAGAATGTTGTATGCCCTAAATTATCATTAACCTTTATGCCATACATTTATACAATTTCCTATCCACCTTCGCATAATGCATGAAGGGTAAAAATTCCACTTACACATTCCTAGTGAAATTCATCCAAGTAACTACACTGCAACATAAGTGCCATTACATCCATCAAAAAGTATGCAAAAGGCCTACCATCTCTACACTTAGTATATTATCCCGCATGATCCCATCAAAACTCATTCTCTACTTGCTACTCCTATGCTCCTCTCATCACCTTACACCTGATCCTCTCAGGCCCTTGCACTCATCATCTAGACCCTCCCACAATTGTGCTGTCACACCTTTTGCACCATACCGATCAAATTCACTATTCACATCTATACCTTGCTACATACACACTTATATAATAAAGTTCCACAGCGCAATTCCTGTTTCCTTACACACACTGTGAAACCACTACAGTGGTACCTCGAGATACGAAAGGCTAAACTTACGAAAAACTCGAGATACGAAAGCTAACACGAAAAATTTAACGGCTCTATATACGAAAACTATTTTGTCCAACAAGAGGAGCCATGTGCATGATGAAATGGAAAGGCTGCTTCTTCTATGGATTGAGGACAAAGAAATCGATGGCGATATGATAACCGAGACGGCAATCTGCCAGAAGGCCAGCGGCGATTTGATTGCCCAAGCTGAAGACGACGGAGGAGAGGGGACATCGACAGCAACCCCAGAGTTCAAGGCTTCTCATGGGTGGTTCGAAAAATTCCGTAAACGGACTGGCATCCATTCAGTGGTGAAGAAATTGAAACTTTGTAAAATACGTCAAAGTACAAAAAAAAAAAAAAAAAAAAAAAAAAAAAAATTTAGTTTTTTTCAAGTTTTTGTTTTTTTGTTACAAAGTAAAGTGTTACAGTTTTGTTAATGTGTTTTGTAAAGTTTAGTTTGTTTTCTGACATTTTTTTATGGGTTTCGTAAAGTTAAGCGTACGTATCTGCCGTTTGTCCTCCTCTTTCGCCACTTTCGGAGATAGCCTCACTTGAAAGGTAAGCTTCCACATTTTACGTACAGTATTTCTTGTATACCATGTACACTAATACACTTTATTTACAGTTATTGCATTTCGTTTATCAAGTTAGGTATTGAATGGTCCAAATTGTTGTAGTATTTCATTGTTTATAGGTCAATTTAGCTTTTATTATGAAATTTACTGGGGTGTTTTTTGGAGGGCTTGGAATGGATTAGCCATTTACATGTAAAATGTGGTCCAAGTTACGAAAACCTCATGATACGAAGGGCACCTCGGAAAAAAAACGGATTAATTTCGTATCTCGAGGTACTACTGTATTACGCTGGAGTTTTTGTTGCTTCATATTGTCCCAAAAGATGCGGTTCATGTGTGCCTGCTTGGTCCTGCTAAATGAGTGTAACATAACAAAAGTGTTCTAACTTTAACTTTCTTAATGCATGATCAATCCTCCCCCTTCACTATTTTATTTGTGTGCCTTTATGTCAGTTTTGTTGTTCTAGATACTTGACTAATTTACTTGAAACTGACACTGTTGTTAAGGTTGTTGAGTGGTTTTTAGTGAGTAATGTACTCCTAGTTTTATCTATATTTATTTTTTTGAAGTTACTAATTCTTTCCATTTTCAATTTTGATTATTTCTATAGAGCAAATTAGATATCAAGGACATTTATAGCTTGATGTGTATATATATAAACACACACACATATATATATATATGAATGAAAACTTTTAGCTTGATGTATATCTAATCATATATATATATATAATATATATATATATATATATATATATATATATATATATATATATATATATATATATATATATATATATATATATTTCATTTAAACATTGTAGTGCTGAAAGATACATGTATCTGATGGCTTTGGGCTATACCCTAAAAATTTTTATAATTCACTAATCTATTGAAATTGAAGGGATATGAAAAAAAAAAAAAAAAAAAAGGATTCCAAATAAAGTTATGTATACGTTACAGTTTAAGATTAGGCCAGCCTTGTGTGCATCAGGGTCTTGTGCTTTGAGCAGACCATAAGCAGTTTCAACTTGAAGTTTAGACAAAATCTCTGACAAGGTATTTATTTACTTTGACTGTACAGATAAAAATGTTTAGATTAACATCCACTTAGAGTATATTATCTTACAATTTCAATAATTAGAGCATATCCTACTCAAGGTATTGCTTAGTGTACAAGAGGGACAAAATATTGGTTTTTCTACGATGATCATCATCCTGCTGAGGGAGCCCCACTATTATGTCATAGTTTACATCACAACTAACCTCTTCAGGTGCTTACTAATTTTAGCTAAGTTTCCCTTTAAATCTCATATTTACTCTGATACTACCTTTATTACCCACACTGATTATTTTTGCCAATTAGGATGTGGCTTCAAACTGCTGATTCCAAAACATGATCCACATAAAATATTTGTAAAAATTTTACCAACAAAAATCTATTAGACATGGATGGCCCTGAAATGAACAGTAGTACAAAGTTTAGCTAACCTATATCCTGGCCTATCTTTTATAATTAGAACCACCTTGAAGGGAAGCTAATACAGCAATTGTACCTCACTAAATATATGCAAACTATACTTATCTGGATAAATGCACCTGTTCATGATGATAAACAATTTTTTGGGGTTTTTCTACACACCCTACAGTAGTATCACACATCACAGAGATAGTGAGCTGAGTTCGATATAGAATTTAGGCCAAAGGCAAAGCACTGGGACCTATGAGGTCATTCAGCACTGAAATGGAAATTGACAGTAAAAGGTCTGAAAGGTGTAACAGGATGAAAACCTCACAGTTGCACTATAAATCAAGTGTTAAGAGAGACTGGAAAGTAAGATGAAGAAGGAGAATATGAAAAGTGGTACGGTAAAAGTAACGAAAGTGGTTGCAGCTAGGGGCCGAAAGCACGCTGCAAAGAAACTCTAGTAAATGCCTACAGTGCACCACTGATGGCGCTATCCCCCTACGGAGACAAAGGTAGTGAGGGAGGCCAGTGGGAATCAGGATTTTTGGGTGTCTGTGATCCTCTAGGGGTAAAACTTTACTTGGTAATTCTACAGAATAGTTCGGCATAGACTGCAAGGAACGTAACCGCGGATACATCATCCACTGGGGACTGGGGCATCCAATGTAATTCGCAGTGTTTAGCACTGGCCCCAGGGGGTTCATTACAGTCGTCCGAAATAAACATTACTTAAAAATTCTTGTTCAGGAGATAAAACTGCAAAGAAAACCGCAACTGCCATAGTCTAGACCGTTGCGGAATAGTACTGTAGATCTACCCTTTACTTTAGTTATGCGGCCTGATTCCCCCCAAGGACAGGTTCCTCAGACATAAATGGACATATACTTTTCTATAATGCTAAGTTCTGACCTACCTAACCTAACTTAGGGCGACATACCCTGACCTGGTTGGGGGTGGTGGGGGATGGAGGACCTGGACCTCCCAAATAAGGCAGTCATTTGTCCTGATTGGAAACATAGGCCACGTAAGCTGTGTAAAGTTTCACCCTTGCATTGGGGGGAGGGGGTGGAAGAAGCCTTTGAGATACCTCGCCAACTACAATAGCCCTTACCCCTCACACCACATTGGCTCAAAAAACAGGTTCCTGGTTGCCTCCAGTGATCAACCTAATAAAGCAAAAAGTGGCAAAAGTAGAACAACAAGAACGCGCTGCATAGGGTAAAAAACCGCATGGTACAGGGGTGGACCATGTACAATCAATGTGTACAACAACCCAGAAAAAGTACATTATAACACGTCCTGACACCAGAGTAGAGGTCTTTAGCTCCGTTTCTCACCAACAACAAGTTGCGTCTGATGCTCCCCCATCTCCAATGTCAGGACGCGTTATAATGTACTTTTTTTGGGGTTGTACACATTGATCGTACATGGTCCACCCCTGTACCATGCGGTTTTTTACCCTAAATGAAATACCAATGGCCACCCGCCTCCTCTACCGTAGTGCAACCACCTTCCCCAAAAATCGAGAACTATGACTATAATTTGTGACTTGGGAGAAAAACCTTAAATTTAAGAGGAAAGTAGTGATCTCGAGGTGTTGCTTTAATGGACGCTGGCTCTTGACAAACGTCTATCCTGGGTTAAAGGAAGTGTTAAAGAACTATTTTGGGAAGGTGGTCGCAGTAAGGTAGAGGCCGGCCATTCAGCATTTTACCCTACCTACCCTTTCCTAGATTCTCATGTCCTGACCTAACCAAGACCTTACCTACCTAACCTTACTTTGGGTGCCGTGGGACTATGCTCCCCCTTGGACCCCTTAGGTCAAAGGCCAAGCACTGGCACCTATAAGGTCATTTTGCAGTGTCTGGGCTTGGTATACCTGCTAGGAAAGCCTATCGAGGAACGAAGGTGAGAATTGGGGTTGAAAATCGACACCGACGAATAAAATTAGGGGTCCTAAACCTCCAATATCATACAGTTACGTCTCAGTATAGTAACCTTAAGCTCCTTTACCCAGAGTAATTTATGCTAGTTTCCCATATGGATTCTAAGACACCAGTAGGATACTTAGGGTAGGTAACAAAAGAAAAAAAAATCGTGGGCCTAATTCCATGTTGAAAAGTGGCCTAGGCCTACATTCCGGTAAATCGTAAACCACTCATAAATAAGGGTTATAATCCAAATCGTAAATTCGCACAAAAAATAAAATTGACAAATGAATAAAATCAGCAGAGATTGGGGCAATTCCACAAGCACACTTGGTCATTCCCTCCCAACATCACTCGAGCTGAAGCCGCTCACGTGTTGTAAACAAAGTCCTTATTTCTGCTTTTCAACGATTCAAGATCGAATCTGCTTATTCTATTTTCGATCATAGTCATTTACCTTCAACCTTTTAGCTAATCAAATACACTTCCGTCCTCTATTTGTCACAGATTGAGCCAAAAACACACGTAAAGTTACCTCTGCACGTTTGGACGCAGAATATGGCCGACTCAGAAAGAACTGGGTGGGTCTCACATCTTAAAAATTTATCATCAATTAGCTCAAAATTACCGGCATCGTGAATTGTAAAAACTATCTAATTTGGATTTTATATATTATCATTGTTATAAATAATTTGTTTTTAGTACCCTCTTTCACAATTTCTATAAAATATAATATATTCTTCGATAGTATCACACCCAGCAAAATAAGCGCGCTAAATTCAAATCAGTTGAACATTGAAGGCCTCGGGAGGAGTGAGAATATTGCTCAAATATTCAAAGCGCCCATTTGTCAAAGGAGGAGAGACAACATTAGAATAAAAATAATGGATAAAAATCTTATATACAGAAAACAAGTGAAATTTAAATTTTACAGATAAGGCAACTGTACAAATGGAATAGAATGCCAGTGTAGTCAATGATAAAGGAACTGATGTTATGAGGATATTTGGCAAATATCAAAAGAGGCAGTAAAGACTTAGATTAGATTCTTAGAGTGTGAACTATAAAAGAAGATATTAAAAAATTGGTCATTTGATTTACAGAAGTAAAGCAATCTCTTAGGAAAACGCAATATAAAATAAGTGTAGTTTCTTCGCTTATGTAGGGTTATAGGTATCGTTCCTACAGTGTCATATGAATAAATAAGCAAATAGTCTTCGGGAGAAAAGCATTATAGATAAAATAAGCTTTAGCATATGATATGCAGAAAACGAGGAGGTTTTAGGAAATACTAAAGCATTAAGTAAAATATGTTTTCTGTACAACGTATATTCAAGGCCACCAAAAACAAATCCATCGGTCGGTGGCCTCGGTATAAATGCTGTATGAGCTGCGGCCCGTAAAACTTTAACCACGCCGCAGTGGTGGCGGCCTGCCCCACATCGCTGCTTGAAGCACGATTTTAACTAGCTTTAACCTTAAGATTTTTTAAAAATACTGAGGCTAGAGTGGTGCAATATGGTATGTTTGATGATTGGAAGGTGGATGGTGGATAATTAACATACCAATTGGCAGCCCTCTAGCCTCAGTAGTTTTTTAAGATCTGAGGGCGCACAGAAAAAGTGCGGACGGACAGGCAAATCCGGCACAACAGTTTTCTTTTACAGAAAGCTAAAAATCATAATCCCAAATCAAAATAACTTGTCATGGGCAGAGAGGACAAATCTGGACTCCAGCACCACTAAGGGATGGTACATTCAGGCTAGGATAAGGTCATTGGCGAGATATAT
Source organism: Macrobrachium nipponense (assembly GCF_015104395.2). Taxonomy (NCBI): domain Eukaryota; kingdom Metazoa; phylum Arthropoda; class Malacostraca; order Decapoda; family Palaemonidae; genus Macrobrachium; species Macrobrachium nipponense. The sequence goes on along the minus strand of NC_087208.1, from coordinate 66,895,537 downwards.
ATATAAAAGGGGGGGGGTGGTTGTTGGAGCTAAAATATCTTCTGGATTAAAGAATGCAGTTTGAGGCATAAAACAAAGCAGCTTCAGTTAAAAGAAATAATAGCAAAAATGAAAAAGCAACATCTGTCTCAGATATAAGTTTGAAGGAAAGAAAAAGAATAGACTCAGAACGGCTTCAGTAGTGCTTAAGAATAAAAGCAGAGACAGAAGAGTTCTGCTATCACTCAAAGAATAGCTGGTAAATGTGGCATGGCAAATAAAAAAAATATAAAAGTGAACGTATCTTCGTGGATGAAATCAAAGTAGTACGTAGAGATGTAATGCGTATCTTTTCAGAAAATAAAAGAAAACCGAAGTACGTGCAAGAACGTGAGCTCATTTAAAAGAGAGACGGGTAAATCCAAGTAAAGGAATTTGTGATAATGGGAAATTATATAGATATATATATATATATATATATATATATATATACATATATATATATATATATATATATATATATATATATATATGTGTGTGTGTGTGTGTGTGTGTGTGTGTGTGTGTGTGTGTGTATGTATGTATATATATATAAATGATGATGAAATCTGAGACAGGAAAATTGCAACGAAATGTCAAATGAATCGAATATTAATCATAACAAACAGTCCGCAGAAGTATACAGTAATGTTGACCACAACTGAAAAGTACGATAAAATTCTATGATTAGACTTTACCGCAATAAAAAAAAAAAGGATAATGACGCCATACAGGACATGAAAAAAAGTGTTATGCTCTGACCAGTGGGCAATCCTACTTCAAGTGACTGAAACGTATCAGGCAAATGTGGTAGGAGGACAATTGCAGTTTTATGAAGCTGATATAAGCGCACAAAGAGGAAGAGTTATTCGAGATAGTCTAAGGAGAAGGTGAGACAAATTTTAAGTTTTAAAGATGAACAAGTAAAGCAAAACGAAATTATAATAAAAGAAAGTACAGGCAAAAAGTAAACAAAGAAAAGCAAGAGGAGAACAAAGTTATAAGTCTGGTAAACTCTTAATTTAGGGAAGAAAATGGAATGAAGAAGGTCTTCGAATTAATAATAATAATAATAATAATAATAATAATAATAATAATAATAATAATAATAATAATAATAATAATAATAATAATAGCAGAACAACTCCAGCATTGTATTTCAAATCATCACGCACCCAAATGGATGACCACAGGAAGAACATCCTTAGTACAAAAAGACAAGAGTAAGGGAAATATAGCCAGTAATTACAGGCCTATCACCTGCCTACCAATAATGTGGGAAATTACTAAAAAAAAAAAACAGGTATCATCAGTGAAAGGCTATACAACTACTTAGAGGAGACAAACACCATCCCCACCCACAGAAAGGCTGCAGAAGGAAAGTGCAGGGGGTGCACAAAAGACCAGCTCCTGATAGACAAAATGGTAATGAGAACAGTAGGAGAAGGAAAAAACCAACCTAAGCATGGCAATGGATAGACTATAAGAAAGCCTTCGACATGATACCACACACATGACTAATAGAATGCCTGAAAATATATGGTGCAGAGGAAAACACCACCAGCTTCCTCAAAAATACAATGGGCAACAGGAATACAATACTTACAAGCTCTGGAATAAGACTAGCAGAGGTTAATATCAGGAGAGGGATCTTCCAGGGCGACTCACTGTCCCCACTACTCTTCGTAGTAGCCATGATTCCTATGACAAAAGTACTACAGAAGATGGATGCCGGGTACCAACTCAAGAAAAGAGGCAACAGAATCAACCATCTGATGTTCATGGACAACATCAAGCTGTATGGTAAGAGCATCAAGGAAATAGATACCCTAATCCAGACTTTAAGGATTGTATCTGAGGACATCAGGATGGAGTTTGGAATAGAAAAATGCGCCCTAGTCAACATACAAAAAGGCAATGTATCGAGAACTGAAGGGATAAAGCTACCAGATGGGAGCAACATCAAACACATAGATGAGACTGGATACAAATACCTGGGAATAATGGAAGGAGGAGATATAAAACACCAAGAGATGAAGGACACGATCAAGAAAGAATATATGCAGAGACTCAAGGCGATACTCAAGTCAAAACTCAACGCCGGAAATATGATAAAAGCCATAAACACATGGGCAGTGCCAGTAATCAGATACAGCGCAGGAATAGTGGAATGGACTTATTTTACACCCACTTTTTGGCCAGCCCCATGCGAGCTGATGACAGCTCAGTGGTCTGGTTTAATAATAATAATAATAATAATAATAATAATAATAATAATAATAATAATAATAATAATAATAATAATAATAATAATAATATCAGAAAACCAGGAAACATATGACAATACACAAAGCACTACACCCAAGAGCAAATACGGACAGACTACACATAACACGAAAGGAAGGAGTTGAGAGGACTACTAAGTATAGAGGACTGTGTCAACATCGAGAACAGAGCACTGGGGCAATATCTGAAAACCAGTGAAGACGAGTGGCTAAAGAGTGCATGGGAAGAAGGACTAATAAAAGTAGACGAAGACCCAGAAATATACAGAGACAGGAGAATGACAAACAAAGCAGAGGACTGGCACAACAAACCAATGCACGGACAATACATGAGACAGACTAAAGAACTAGCCAGCGATGACACATGGCAATGGCTACAGAGGGGAGAGCTAAAGAAGGAAACTGAAGGAATGATAACAGCGGCACAAGATCAGGCCCTAAGAACCAGATATGTTCAAAGTATGATAGACGGAAATAACATCTCTCCCATATGTAGGAAGTGCAATACGAAAAATGAAACCATAAACCACATAGCAAGCCAATGCCCGGCACTTGCACAGAACCAGTACCAAAAGAGGCATGATTCAGTGGCAAAAGCCCTCCACTGGAGCCTGTGCAAGAAACATAAGCTACCTTGCAGTAGTAAGTGGTACGAGCATAGATATAAAAGTCTAGATGCCGCATCGGCCGGCCGGACATACGTCATCAAGTCCGCCATCTTGGCGCGGTAATTCGAACAATGCAGCAGGCTGCAGTATATGACGTTTTTTCGCCACTATTCGCTTAATATTGCACGGATTTTCTTGTCTGATGGCTCGTTGCAAAGCTTACATGATTCCCTACAAGGATCTAGTAAAATAAAGTTGTTCCTTATTGTTTGAAAGTTAACTTGCAATGACTTTGTTTTAGCAGGTAGGGGGAAGGGGGGCTAGTTGTACACAAATGTTAATATTTACCCATAACTATTGCTGTAAACAATAATTTGAAATGCTGTGATAAGACAGATTACTAAAGTAGGCCTACAGCTATGGATCTATGCAACTTAAGTAAAATCTTTGTCTCTCGAAGTGCTCTGTTAAAAAATCCCCCAATATAATTTTTGGCACAGGCCTACAAGTTTAAGTCATAAAACTGTAGGGTTGAGCCTAAAATAAACTACAGTAGGCCCTAGAATAACTAGGATTTCTGTGTTATCTAGCCTTTGCATCTCTGCCTGCTCCTTTGAGCCTGGGGGGGGGGGGGGGGGGGGGGTTCTTCCAATTTTTTGAACAGGATGCTCCTCAGTGAATTCTGACCTCTGGACCTGGCTTTGGAAAATTTAGGGGGTATCAAGAGACCTCGTCTAGTGGCAAAAGTGACCTATCTCTAGACCTAATTTTGTATGGTGAAATAATTATATAGAACTTAAATTTTTCACAAAACTACCTTTAATTTGCTCAGACTAGGATATATCATTATGGCAAGCATTAACAGTTCAATATAGCTCATCTCTAGACCTGTGTTGTCAAGGACCCAAATTATTATACCTTATTTGGGATAAGGGCCTGGACCATCTCTAAACTTCTACCCTTCCAGAAGGGGGCCCATCTATAGACCAAAATTGCCAAAATGAGCCAATCCTGACGAGCAACCCTGTATACCCGGTCATAGTATCCCCCCCCTCCCCCGAGCCTTTCAGCCTAGGCCACAATCATAAGGCCAGTCTAATTTTTTTTCAGCTAACTGTTCATTGGTTTGGTCACACATGTATAAATTTAAAGCTATGGGTGGCCTTATGGGTCATTAAGCCTATACTTTGAAGTAACAACTCTCAAAATGTATTGCACAATGATTTATTTTCATGATATTTGTTCTTACATTGAATGTATATATAACATTTATTATACATCTGTGCATTTATTTATGAATATTCCCAGCAGTTTAAACAAGTTTTTTTTTTTTCATTGCTGTTTCCAACAGTTTAATGATACTACATTGTAATGATAATCTATATGCATTGATATGAAATTAACAGGCTATATCAAAACATCAACAAAAAGTCATTATGTGCCTTTCTTGGCCATTTAGTTCTTATTACAAGGACCAGATTAACACTTTAATATTACATAGCTATAATGCAGTGAAAGAAATCTAGAAACATCAAATTAGTGTCCAAGATACACGATTTACCCTATTGACCTAATGGCCCTTAAACAATATTGTTTTAACCATTTTTTTTTTCGTAGGCTGTCTTATCACAGCATTTCAAATTATTGTTTACAGCAATAGTTATGGGTAAATATTAACATTTGTGTACAACTAGCCCCCTTCCCCTACCTGCTAAAACAAAGTCATTGTAAGTTAACTTTCAAACAATAAGGAACAACTTTATTTTATAAGACCCTTGTAGGGAATTATGTAAGCTTTGTAACGAGCCATCAGACAAGAAAATCCGTGCAATATTAAGCGAACAGTGGCGAAAAAACGTCATATACTGCAGCCTGCTGCATTGTTTGAATTACCGCGCCAAGATGGCGGGCCTGATGACGTGCGCCAGCCTATTCAGCTAGCGGCCGATGCGGCATCTAGGCTTTTATATCTGTGGGTACGAGCACCAACCTGAGGGAGTGATAGAAAACGATCAGGCAAAGATCCTCTGGGACTATGGTATCAGAACAGATAGGGTGATACGTGCAAATAGACCAGACGTGACGTTGATTGACAAAGTCAAGAAGAAAGTATCACTCATTGATGTCGCAATACCATGGGACACCAGAGTTGAAGAGAAAGAGAAGGAAAAAATGGATAAGTAACAAGATCTGAAAATAGAAATAAGAAGGATATGGGATATGCCAGTTGAAATTGTACCTATAATCATAGGAGCACTAGGCACGATCCCAAGATCCCTGAAAAGGAATCTAGAGGCTGCAGTAGCGATAGGACTCATGCAGAAGAGTGTGATCCTAGAAACGGCGCACATAGTAAGAAAAGTGATGGACTCCTAAGGAGGCTGGATGCAACCCGGAACCCCACACTATAAATACCACCCAGTCGAATTGGAGGACTGTGATAGAGCAATAATAATAATAATAATAATAATAATAATAATAATAATAATAATAATAATAATAATAATAATACTTAGGAAGCAGACCCTCTCTCAAGCATACTTTATTAAAAGTAATGGCTACTTCAGCAGCATTACACTTGTAGAGATTCTTCTCTATTTTCCGAATAGCGGCTTTTTCCGTGCTACTTAGACAGGCTAGTAGAGCGCCTATGGAGGTCATGATCAAATACAGAGTCAAAATTGGTGTATATATTTGAATTTTACAGATAAACTATGATACCATAGTTATCAAAGTCATTAACGAGAATATTAATATATATAGATATCTATAATATATATATATATATATATATATATGTGTGTGTGTGTGTGTGTGTGTGTGTGTCTCTCTCTCTCTCTCTCTCTCTCTCTCTCTCTCTCTCTTTCTTGAAGCAAGCGAGCTTTCGTCTGGAGCTGCCAGACATCCTCGGGCTGGGAAGCTGAGGGTGGACTGATCTTGGAGCGGTTGTTGTTGTTGGAGATTAAGCCAGCCTTGTGATGGCACGGGCTCTTGCTCCTAGAGCAGCCCGTAACTGGAATATCTGTAAAGATACAAAAAACAGTGCTTTGGCGGTTAGTTTTAGAGAGGAGATAGGGTGACAGGCAGGATTGCAACCCCTTTGAACCTTACGGTACCCATCAGTAGGAGAGAAAGTTTTATAGCAGTGAGACTCAGCCTAGCTGGAGAGTGCTGAGTAGGAAGAAGGAAGCGAGTTTTAGTTTGAGGGAAAGAAAGGCGTTACCTATAAACATTTTAGGCACAATATATATACATGTGTGTAGCATCTGAAAATATTGCAATATATATCAAACCAACATTAAGCAAGTATTATAGTATATATACATGTTCATGCATACTCACACTTATACATATGCTCCCAAAGATGTTTATGACTCCCATTGCAAACAGTGAAGTAGAGGGTTTGTGCATTGTGTGGCTTTCATTGGTTTTTTGTTTACAAGACAATAGGAGATTCCCATGTGTCTATGGAGAAATGCCGTGTGATTCATCTTTTTACCTGGGAGGTGGGTGAGACATTGAGATTCCCATTGCCCTGTCCCTATGTTATTTAAGATGTGTCTGGTGATCTGTGCCGGTGTCAGCTCTATTTCAGTTAGGTTCGATCTGAAAGACTGTGTCTCCGGGCAGTCTAGTAGGTAGTGTTCGAGGGGCTGGATTGCCTCTCGGTCACAGTACTGACATAACCTGCCCTCATTTCCTATCATTTGCCAGGTGCAGAGGTATCCTAGCCTTAATCTGTGTGTGATGACTGAGAGTTTTCTAGTGGTTTGTTTTGTGATGTCATGCGGCGTTAGATTTGTGACATCCACATACCACTTGGACGTCCTTGACTCTTGCAGATAGTGACGTCGTACTTCACTCTCTTCTTGGAGTTTGGCATAGCTTTTTGCCATTTCCTTTAGGTGTGTTATGGATGGTTGCACTTTTATGCTTACTGTAATGCAGCTGAGGGCACTTTTGGCAAGGATGTCAGCTTCATCATTTCCCTGGATTCCCACATGGCTGGGTATCCAGTTTAGTGTGACTCTCCTGCCAGCAGCTTGATGTGAATTGGCCAATGATTTTATGGCTGTTATCAGTGTCACATTTTCTTTTGGATTTGTCACTTTGATAGCGAGTATTGCTCCTTTGGAGTCAATATGCACTGTTGTGTGTCCTTCTTTTAAATTGGAATTTTCTAAGGCTTTTAAGATTGCCATTAGTTCCGCTTGTAGTATGGAGGCATTGTTGGATAGCCTCCAGCTTCCTTTGAAGTCTTGGGCAGCCACTGCTGCTGCAGTTGCTGGAGCTTCTGGGTCAACTGAGCCATCAGTGTAATATATGTTTTCAGCTGCTGTGTTCCCGATTGCTTCTTCTGCTGCAGTTTTCATTTGTGCTGCTGTGCACAGTGCTTTGTTTGCCGGTAGTATTGTGAAGTTATACCGGATTGGGTCTTCGACCCAGGGAGGTGGTTTTTGGTATCCCTCAGGTGGGACATCCTTTGTTCTGCGTTTCACTGTGTCCTGCATATTCAGTTCTCTCAGTGTCTGGAGTATACTGCCCGCATAGGTTTTGGGCGGGTCTAGTTCTTCGTGCAGGTTTATACACGCTTGCATTTTGTTTTTGTGTGGTCCATTTCTGTCGTTTCTGATGGTTTTGCACAGAATGGCAATATTTCTTTGGCCTATCCTGTGCTTGAGAGACTGCAGTTGTGTCTCTGCCCTCAAGAGACAAATTCTTGTCCACATTGGGGCTCCAAGTATAAGTCTCATTGTATTATTTTGGATGACTTCCAGCCTCTGCTGTTGATCCTTTCTGAGATTTGTCAGGACTGCTGCTGCGTATTCTACTTGTGCTCTGATGGTTTGTATGTAGAACCTCCTGAGCAGATGGTATGTCGCACCTTCTTGCAATGATGTGATTTTCTTTAGGGCATTAAGCCCTATTTTTGTTTTGGCTTGGAGGAGCTGTATTTCCTTCTCAGGAGATAGTGAATCTGCAATGCAGACTCCCAGATATGTGTAGCTATCCACCCAGTCTATGACGTCTCCTTTCAGTAGAAGGTTGGGTGGATTTTGATCATGTTTTATTGCCATGGCTTTTGTCTTATTTCTGTTGATTTTGAGTCCCAGTTGTGTGCACTTGTCCTCAAGTTTTTGCAAGGCTTCTTGCATCTTTTGGAGCTGTCTTTGAGGGCCGGAGCTGACGATGCAAACATCGTCAGCATATATGAAGACCTCTACTCCTTGTGGTAGCTCGAGACAGGCTACATTTTCCATAAGGACATTGAATAAGAAGGGGCTTAGAATGCCCCCCCCCCCTGTGGAGTGCCGTTTTCAAGAGAGTAGTATTCTGACATTCTGCCTTGGAACACTACTCTTGCTTCTCTGTCTTGCATGTATCCTTTTGTCCATGTAAGCAGGTTGCCTTTGATCCTCTTTCGGACTAGGGAGGAGAGGATGGTTGCTGCATTGGCCAATTCATATACTTTTTCTAGATCTAAGAAGACCACTATGGATTTTCTGCCATTTATGGCCCTTAGCACATCTGTGAGGCACTCATGGGTGCCTACTCCTTCCCTATAGGCATAGAGCCTATGGTGTAGGGGCCCTGCTTTCCACAGTAGTCTGTTTAGAACCATTCTTTCTGCAACCTTTTCAGTGCAGCTAATGAGGGATATCGGCCTATATGCGCCTTCCTCTTTTGGCTTAGGTATTGGTTGTGTGTCTTGCTGTTGCCATTTCTTTGGCCTGGTGTGCTCTGCATATGTCCTGTTTACCAGGAGTAGATATACCTGTTTGGCAGGGTCTCCCCATGGTGTCTCAGCATGCTGTAAGTGATTGCATCTGCTCCAGGGGCTGTGTCTCTTTTCCCCTTGCTGAGTGCACTGTTTAGTTCTTCCATAGTGAAGGGTGTGTCTGTGTCATCAGGTGTGTTGCAGGCAGTATTGATTTCCCTCCACCTTGCCAGGGAAATTTAATTTATTTTTTCCCGTGTTGTTTGGGGAAGGTTGTGGGATTTTGTCCTTTCTGCGAAGTTTCTTGCTATATTGTCAGCTTCTTCTTGTGGGTTGGGATGGATGCTTTGCGCTGTTCTTCCTTTCCCTGCAATTTTTGCAAGGAATCTCCAGATCTGGGTTACTGGAGTTTGTCTGCTGATGTTTGCACACCAATCATACCATGCCTGTTGTTTGATTCTTTTGTCTCTTCAGTTACGTGGGCTATTACCTCTCTGAGAAGTCTGTGCATCTCGTCAGATGGTTCCCGTCTGAAGAGTTTCCTGACTCTGTTGACTCTGGCATTGAGTTCTTTGACCCTTTCACAGTAGTACCATGCATCTTTGTGATCGATCTTGGATTGTTTGATCTTTGGCATGGACATGTTTGCTGCCTCTCTGAGTTTACTGATGAACTCTTCATAGAAGAGTTCTATGTCGTTTGCAGGGTTTTCAAGGTAGTCCCTCGCCCATCTCGTCATTATGGCTTCGAATGTAGCCCAGTTTGCAAACTTGGGGTTCCCTCTCTCTGGTGGCGGTGGTATGGGGGGCAGCTTTTTGAGCCGTAGGCCAATGTCAATGGCTATTTAGTCGTTTGTGAGGGTCTCGTGCAGCTTCCATGTTGCTTGCTCCTTTAGGGCAGAGTTTGTGAAGGTAAGATCTAGTCTTCCTCCTTTTAGGTGAGTTGGCTCTTCACTGTTTAATAGACACACCTCTGGGAGGTGTGTTTGTTTGTTGTGTAGAGTTCAGGCTTGGGTGATGTGCGTTGAAGTCTCCCCCAATTAGTGTGTTTTCCTGTGTCGCTGCACTGAAGAGTGCTTCCCCTTCAAATGTGTTGTCCCGAGCCCTGTATATGTTGTGTACTGTCAGTGTTGTGTTTGCAAGTGTGAGTTTTACGCTGAGTGATTCTACATCATCTCCGCGAGGGATGTTGTCTACCTTCTTTGAGGGGATTGTGTTTTTGACCAGGGTGATTAGTCCTCTTTTAGCGTCTGTGTATGGTGTTTTGTACACTTTGTACCCTTTAAATGAGAATTTGGCGTTTTCCCTTACAAGTGTTTCTTGTAACATTATGATGTCATAGTTATTTGTTTGTGTGTGCGCTTGCAGAAATGCGTATTTATTGTTTGCACTTAGTATGTTCCACTGGAGGATTTTTATAGTGTCTGTGTCTCTGCAGTCATTTGTGTTGTTGTTGTTTCCTAACTCGTCATTTGCACTTGATGTGCCTTGACTACCAACTCTGAGGTTGGCACTGGCACTGGAGATGTACCTGGTACTTTTACTTGGGATGAAACTGACACCGGGTGTATTTGTAGTGCCATTTGCACTGTTAGAGTAGGCATGGTGATGCAAAGAGTCCTCTGGACGTTCTTATGCACTTGTCCACCACTTCTTTAGCTATTTCCTCTGAGAAGTTTGATCCTGTTAGTTCTGCAAGCTTGAATAGCATTTGCACCAATAGATTTGTGAGGTCTTGAGTCTGTGCGATGTAATTGTCTTGTTTTAGTTCTGGGCAAACTTCAAACCTGTTGATTTGTGGGGTAGGAGGAGGAGGGGAGACTGGGTTATATGGCTTTGGGGAGCCAGGAACAGTGGAGCTAGTTTTAGGATTTGGAGTGAGGAGGATAGGTCGGGTTTCGGGAACAGGAGAGGTTAAGATGTATGTGTTTGTCGGCTTGGCCGATTCTGAGAAACTGATTTTTCTTCTAGTATTTGTTATTTGTTTCGTTGGCGTGTGTTGGTCTGGGTGTGGTTTGGGGAGTGTTTTGTGTTCCTTTTTCTGAGGTTGAGGCTGATTTTGAGTTCTGTTGGGTCTAGGCCCTCCAGCTGCAGCAGCATAGGACTGTGTCTTATGCTGGGGGTGTGTCTGTGTGTTTTTGGGGGCTTGTTGCGACCCCCTAACTGCAGCAGCAAAGGATCTTGATCCCTGCTGGGTAGTGGGAGCTGCTGTTGTCTGTTGTGGTCTGGTGTTCTGTGTGTGTGTGTGTCCAGGGAGGCTCCGAGGTGCGATTCCTTTTAGAGTGTCAATTTTCTGTAGCCTTATCGTTTATATTTGGAGTTGACAGCAGGGGGTCTGCCCCATGCTGATCTACTATTGGCTGGTGGCGGTAGGTCTTCGTTTTCATTGGTGGCTTGAACCGGGTCTCAAGCCACTTTCCACGCGTTGATGGTTGCGATACTGTAAGTCCTGCAGCCGCCTAGACCTCCTTAGCGGCGCGGTTACGTCATGGTTGGCTGCAGGAGTATCTCGTTCGGGGGCGTTGTCTTCCGTGGAGTTGTCGTGCTCGGTGACGCAGGAAGAATTTCTCCTCCCTACGAGTATGAGAAGACCTGCCACCAACAATGACACCACCGAGCACGACAACTCTACGGAAGACAACGCCCCCGAACGAGATACTCCTGCAGCCAACCATAATCAAGTTAGCCGTGATGTCCTGCAGCATAGCGAAACGCCCATCGACGTAACCGCGCCGCTAAGGAGGTCTAGGCGGCTGCAGGACTTACAGAGTTACAGTATCGCAACCATCAACGCGTGGAAAGTGGCTTGAGACCCGGTTCAAGCCACCAATGAAAACGAAGACCTACCGCCACCAGCCAATAGTAGATCAGCATGGGGCAGACCCCCTGCTGTCAACTCCAAATATAAACGAGGACGGACACTGCTCCAAGCACCCCTCAGGGAGGAATTCTGAGTCCATTTCTATTCTATATACTAATGGAGAATATAGCCTCCCTGCAGCTTCCAGAAGGCGTAGAAATCTTCATCTATGCCGATGATGTGTGTGTGGTAGCAAGAGGAGCTGTTAGAGTACCCAGAATGCAAAGGGCACTCAATGACATCAACAATAAATCAAATGAGCTAGGCCTAAAAATAAGCATAAATAAAACAAAGGCCATGACAATAAAAGCCCACAGACCGCTGCAACCACTAACAATAGGAGCTGAGCCCATAGAATGGGTAGACAGCTACATGTACCTAGGAGTTGTCATAGATCAGCAGCTAACTTTCAAGGAAGAAATCAAGTACTTGAGAGAAAGAGCAAATGCAAGACTTGCTGCCATGAGATACATGTCATCCTGAAGGAAGGAGCAAATGAACACATACAAAGGAAGTACTACCTAGCCTGCACCAGAACATTGGTGGACTATGCTGCCCCCACTCTGATAAGGCTGACAGAGGCTCAGAAAGAATCACTGGAGGTCATTCAAAACAATGCAATGAGACTCATGCTAGGAGCACCTACATGGACAAGGCTGTGCAACCTCAGGCTTGAAACTAACCTGCCAAAACTAGAGGATAGGATTGCACAGCGAAATGCAAGCACAATGGCCAAGATGTTCCTCTCAGAAAGAGACTCCATCTCTAAGAAAAGAGCAAGAGAGGAACTTGCTAAACACCCAGAGATTCAAACTTCGAGTTCCTATGGTAAGGACCAAAGTGACAACATCAAGAGTCTAGGCATGGCAGAAACACTGCTGCAACTAGGTCCAGACACAACACAGGGCACACAACAACTACCACCCCTGGAAGAAGGACACTACAATATACAAATACACAAGCCTGCCAAGAGCAAAAGAGGACTGCACAGGAGAAGAGCTAAGGGCGGCAGCCTATGATGCACTGTAGATCCTGAGAATCAAACTACGGGAGCTGCAGTATATTCAAGAAACTTCACAGCCTGCTGGAGGACCTCCAACCACGCCTCCACTATGCAGACAGAGTTAACAGCAATAAGACAGGCACTGCTGTACTCACTGGAGAATGAAGTAGGGCCTGTAATCATCCACACAGACTCAAAGTCCTCAATGCAAGCCCTGCAACAACAGAAAATTAAAGAAAATAAGGCACTGCTGGCTGGAATTAAAACACTGCTACACCAGCACAGCGAAAGAGGAAGACCTGTCACCTTAAACTGGATACCCAGTCACATAGGAATTCCAGGCAATGAGAGGGCTGATGAGCTAGCCAAAAGTACAAAACACATTGACAGAGTGCACAAGTACACATTATCAACCTTTCACTGCAAACAAGTCAAGAATGCAATGAAACCACTCTGCAAAGAAAAATTGCTAAAAGACCATCGTGATTGGGTAGAAAAGAACTCACGTCTGCCAGATGGTATAAGAAATCGACTGGTCTAGTGCCTCCTCCCATAGACAGGCACACACCAAGAAAACTTGCTGTGATCATCCACAGACTCAGGCTAGGATATAAAGCCTGCTGGGAAATTGTGGAAAACAGTGTCAGACCATGTGAACACTGTCAAGAAGAAACACAGCAACCACTCCTTCACTACCTGCTGGAATGCAGAGAAACAGCACAGCTAAGAGGTGCAGCACAAAATGCAGTACCTGCACAAGATGCTGAGCATGCAGCTGCCACAGTCACAAAGACAATCATTGAAAACTTAGAAGAGCATGCCCAGGTGTTCTACAACCTACCTCCACCAAGGTAATCAAACTAATAAGTGAAATCAATCACCCTCATCACATCCCCTCATTGTAAGGCTCTATCCACATCATCCACTATCATTCTTTTAAAAAACTTTACCTACAACTAAAATCCTCCCGCAGGGACCCAAGGGAGTAAAGGGTTGGACAACCCCACCTGCACCGCTTCTCCGATTTTCGAAAGCCTTACACTCATTCAAAACCTCTTCTATAATATGACATGATGGCCCTCTCTTACTGACACCATCATCCTTCCCCTGTCCACTCCTATCTCTACAACTAAAGATATTTCCAATTTCAAAAAACTAACCATGTACCTAAAGAATCTTTTCAGATCACTTACGGGCCGAACAAGGGAAAGGGAAAGGCCCGTGCCAACAAGAAGTGTTGGCTTAATACAACAACAACAACCGCTCCAAGATCAGTCCACCCTCAGCTTCCCAGCCCGAGGATGTCTGGCAGCTCCAGACGAAAGCTCGCTTGCTTCAAGAAAGAGAGAGAGGATGAGAGAGAGAGAGAGACGAGAGAGACGAGAGAGAGAGAGAGAGAGAGAGAGACAAAAAAACACACACACATATATATATATATATATATATATATATATATATATATATATATTATATATATATATATATATATATATGTATATATATATATATATATATATATATATATATATATATATATATATATATATATATATATATATATATATCGTTAATGACTTTGATAACTATGGTATCATAGTTTATCTGTAAAATTCAAATATATACACCAATTTTGACTCTGTATTTGATCATGACCTCCATAGGCGCTCTACTAGCCTGTCTAAGTAGCACGGAAAAAGCCGCTATTCGGAAAATAAAGAAGAATCTCTACAAGTGTAATGCTGCTGAAGTAGCCATTACTTTTAATAAGAATAATAATAATAATAATAATAATAATAATAATAATAATAATAAATTGCGAATTCAAAGAGAAAAGCAAAAAACACCTATACTGTGAAAATGACGTGTTTCCCATGAGCGATTTAAAATAGACAAAAAAAACTTTAATCAGTTGGGGGAGTAATATTTTGATATTGTCAAAATAAGTTTAGTACAGGCATCCTTCCCAAACTTTACGGACTGCTCCAGGAGCAAGAGCCCGTGCCAGCACAAGGATGGCTTAATCTTCAACAAACAGCGTAAAGCTTGCTTGTATAAAGCCGGGCTATAAAGGAAAGGGCATTAAAGAAAATATAAGCTTCTATAGACCAATATCGAACCTATCGTACTTGTCAAAACTCATACATAGAAGTGGTAGTTCGCGAACAAACGTGGATCAAGACCTAAATTTCATAATCAATCAACAAACGTGAAAACATTTGAAACAACTCAACATTATACACAGTCCACATGTGTGCAATTATAAATGATATGGTAAAAAATATAGCATATGGAAATTGTGGCATCCTGGTTATTCTCGACCTAATAAGTGCAGCATTAGACACAGTTGACTTCAATCTGCTGCTTGAAGACCTGGGAGTAGTAAGCATCGAAGATGATAGACACAACTGATATAAAAACTACTTGGAAAACAGGAAGGTTACAGTGATTATATCAAATGTGAAATAAAAAAGGAAAGACCTAACGAAAGGAGTGCCCCAAGCCAGCGTTCTGGGTACACTGCTATTTGACAATTACATAATTGAACTATCTAGAATTCTAATTAAGAACAAGGTTAAGTATAAACTGTATGCTGATGATACTCAGTTCTATTTTCCTGTAGAATTTAATTAATATTAAAGTAGTTTAAGCAGACCACTGAGCTGACTTTCAGTTCTCATAGGGCTGGGCCGAAGGATTGGATTAAAAATAAAAAGGCAGTTCTATGTATAAGGCTTAGCTCTGGAACCGAATAGTTCATTCGATGTGATGACGAATGAGTAAAAATTAAACTAAAAACTTCACAAAGGTACGCACTAACACAGGAACACGTGCAAACAATAAATTCATTTACTCAAGGCAAGATGCTGCCAGAACTGAGCGCAATAATTGCGAAACATAGTGGTCTAAGTAGGTATAAGTAAATAATTCGGTTACACTTCTGAAGTAATTAAAAAACGTAAGCAAAACGAGCTTTGTACTTATCTGTAAGATCTTGAACCAGTAAATTCGCTGCGTGGAGTGAACAACAATGATCCAGGAATGGACTATAACTGTAATTGTTATAGACGGTCTTAATTATGCCAGAAAGAATTACATTGGACGATTTTGTTTAATTTTATTGCAGTAACTGCTGATGGAACATTCAAAGGTTACCTGTAACACCTCACATTAAACGTCATCTGTGTTTCGGGGAACTGAAACTCTCGTCTTTAGGTTTGTCCAGAGTCAAGAACTAAAGAAGAGCACCCGACTCCGAGTCGTCCAAATTATGCCACGCATCTCCAAACAGCAAACTTTTCGCTTTGAGTGTTTACGTGCGAAAGATTTATACTTTACTTATCTACAGAGAATGGTGAATAATTGCTAAAGAATGCGTGATATTTACTCCACATTATCAGTTAAATAACATTAATTTGACAATTAGGTTTTGCTAGACATTTTCACCTGTGCTTAAGAAAACATTTAAACAAGATCATTATTTTCTTTTCAAGCAGGATATGTAACCAGAATCTGACAGTTTGTTGGGATGGCGAAAGGTTATCTTGAAAGATTTTATTCACACGTTATGTTAAAGTTAAAGTTCATTTCTAATCCTGTCAAGTTGCACGATCAAATACTATGTGCCGAAAATCTCGTAGGTTTGTCCGACATGTAAAGGAAGGTGACTGACATATTATTTAATTAATTTAATCATTAATCTACTCCGATGATCTTTTGTTAAGCAACATTTAAAAAGAACATCTAGTTTTGTGGTGCGATATTCCAAGACATAATGAATTAGTGTATTGCTCAAGATTATAAGCTATGTAAAAAATGCGTTAATGCTGAAACCATAAGTCTAATGGATGTAAGACCTACCCCGAGAGTGCTATAGTAAACTGACAATAGCACCAGACGAAGATGAGATATTTTTCCGAAAAAAATATTAAATTAATTCAGAAGGAGCAATACAGATAGAATTTATAACTAATAGCATAAAACAGAGGAAGAAACGTTGCTTTTTTTTTTTTTAGGAAAACAGAGAGTATCATTGTTTTGCTCATTGTAGCAACAGACAAAACAAAAAATGTAAATTTTACTTCATGCATAAACAGATAATGATGACGTAGCTGTAAGGTCCGCCACTAACGTTCAGTTATGCCTGCGCAAGGCACAACTGAACGTTAGTGGCGGAAACTTGTCCCATACATGTCGAAAGGGGAGGAGCGTCGAAAGAAATGACACGAACACTGACGTTCCGACCCGGTATGTGACTGTAAATTGCTCATTTGCTTCTTGGACGCGGTAGACTGATGGCCGAGATAGGTATTCTCCAACAGCGAACTTGAAACTATGGCAATTTGTGCTATAGTTTGCGTCAAAAGTAAGAACAGTGCTAAGAATAGAAAGAGATATTGGATAAAAGACTGGTTGCTTGAAAGAAATTTGTTTTCTCACGCATCTCTCATAAATGAATTCAAATGTCATCCAGGTGTTTGGTATAATTTTTTGAGAATGGGTGAGTCTATATTAATTTAGGGAACTGCTTGCAGTAGGTACCTTATATCAAGAATTTGGACACCTATATGAGCCAATCTACTTTTATGTCCAGCGGCCTTAAGACTAACCGCCACAATATGATATTTAGAGACGGGGAGATCTTAAAAGAACCCAAAGTTCAGCGTAGTGATAATATCTCCTCAGAGGCTTCGGAATGTCATCCCGGAATTTACACTTCAAATATTTGTTCATTTTCTTGGTGGCAGTTCCCCGTGTAGCATCTTGATATCTATCCTTTAGCTTGTTTAGTAATATATCGCAAGCGATATTTTCCCCATTGCTGTCGGAATAACATTTGAATTTCACATTCCAGAAGCATGGGTGTGACTTCTATAAAACATTCCAGTCAGTCCAAAGTATATTTTAGTTTTAACAGCTCTCCTGGTACTGGGCCGAAGGATTAGTTATTTTAATATGGCTAAGAACCGACTAGATTACCTAGAAACGGGACCTACAGCTCATTGTGGGATCCGAACCACAATACATATATCGAGAAATGAACTTCTACTCGCCAGAAACAAATTCCTCTGATTCCACGTTGGCAGAACAGGGAATCGAACTAGGGACTATACAAGTCGGTGGGCGAGCACGTAACCCACTCGTCCGACGAGGAGCTATCCAGTCAGTCATAAACGACTTAACAATCCATACTTCTGCTATAGTATCTAAAGTCACTAATCGCAGACGACACTATTGCTGAAATAATAACTACAGGTAATATAAAGGTATGTGTCGAAGAAACCTCCATTTTCACTGACGGATAGTATGTATTTCAGCTGTAGAACAACCAACTAAAAACAACCACATTCACGTACCGACGTCCAACGCTCCGCCCACTTTTCTACAAATCTTAAGACCGGATTGAGCATGGATGGGGGCCCTTAGACATCAGCTTGGACAGAAATATGGTTGACAGAATACCAGCAAAAGAATATTATTGAATTATATCCCTCAGAATACCGACGAAAACAAAGAATGTCTTGAAAGTTGCGTGTCTGTACGTATAATCTAGGATTCTATACCTACTTACGGCAACAAGAGCAGAGGCGCATCGAATACAGAAAATTTACATTAATTCTACATAGAGGATCACAAACCCATGAGAAAATACCAAAGAAATACGATTATAAAGAAATATAGAAATAAAGTAGAGTAAAACGGAACGGGGACAGATGAGCACGTAGTATTTATAGAGGACAACTCGTTTAGCGCCTCAACGAAATAGAAATCACTGTAAACCTTAGAAAAAAATTGAAATTGGGTTCTTATTCCAGCAATAAAATAAAACAATTGAATGCAAAAACCATAAGAAAATCAGACTAATTGCACCAAAAGCTAACTTGGAATCAGATCAATATCAAGATAAAATGAGAGCAAAAATAAGAAACGACCGAGAGGCAAAACTCACATGAATAAGCCTGCCTATACGTGTCAGGAATCACCAATGTCGTGAGCGTCATGAACCTGACTTCTAAGATGCCAATGTTCTTTTCATCTACGCACAAGTTCAGCGATATTTGAATTTTGCGAACAATTTTATCCTTGGTGTAAATGGCTTTTAAGCTTCTGGTAAATGGTTGAGGAAAACAAGAACGCATCGAGGCATTTTCATATCAGGTTGCTGCCGGAGAGAGTGAGACATATTCTCCCTCACTGTTCACAACGGTCCCATTCCACCCATTTTGTTTAGCTCATGTCCAGGTCATATTATCTTTGAAGGTTAGAATTTGACCAGGTTTATCTCTGGAGGCCTTCTGGTGATCTGGTGGGCCACATTTACACGTCAGCTACAGTTTGGAGTTTCCTGGAATAACTTTTTCTTTCAAGTAATAACTGTTTTCGGAAATGTCTTTAACTTATCTCTCTCTCTCTCTCTCTCTAAGACACCTGTTCTCTTTGATATATCTTGCGGCCTTGTAGTCCATATTCATCTAATTTTCTGCGTGAATTGATGTCTCCGGTGGTAGATCTCTCGTAATTCAGTAATTTTTCTTTTTCTCTCACAGATTAGTCAATGGGAGGGCTCCAAGGAAGTGTCATTGAGCCAATCAATAAAGCTATCGAAACACCAAGGCTTATAAGGAAAGTCAAGCAAAAAAAAAGAAAGAAAAAAAAAGAAATCCAAACTGTTTAAAAAGAAGAAGAAAAATAAAAACCCTCCAGATTGCAGTAGAGTAGCACCCCTGAAACATTGAATTCTTCAGATGTCTGGACCAAATTTCTGTTAATATCTACCTGAATGACAGTGAGGCTAATAAGTTTTCATATACAGCCAATATAAACAGTCTTATTTTTTTTATTTAGTTTTACTTGACTTACCTTAGTAACTTTCTTAATAATCGCCAGAAAATTGTTAATTTTATCAGGTATATTTTTAGTACCGCTGATGGGAAAAAAATTGGTTGTAATCAGCCAATGGCTTTAATCGGATTCCATACTTTTGTAGTGCATTTGACAAAGCAATTGTGTATACGGAACAGGACAAGACCTAACACACTTTCTTTTGTGATTCTTAAGATAATCAGACATTTCTCTTCTATGTCATTCATATATTAATAAGATAAGAATTTCCAAACATCAACTTTCCCGCAATTGACCAAATTAATTTAGGAGTAGTTCTTGAAGGACCGTAACAAAAGCAACACTAAGATCAAGAAAAACTTGCTTACCGCATCTGCTCTGATCAATAAGTTTAAGAGATCATTGACAACTCAGCATGCAACAGCATCAATAGCATGCGGTTTCTTACACGCTGACTATCCAGCGAAGTTAGGCGCTAACTTCCGAATAACTAGTTGCTCAGCTCATCCACAATCCAACATTTTGGAAATGAGAGATAAATTCTGGTCGGGTTTTTATGGACTACGAAATAAAAATCAATTACATCTTTTCAAGTGGTTAAAAATTGTAGCCCCCCTTTTCAGAGAATATGAAACGCCTAACTCAACAATTCTGTTATTAATAACTTTCAACATTTCATTAATATTCAAGAAAAGTTTCTTCTTTAATTTACAAAAAGGCTCTTTATAAAGTTTCACTTTCTTTCAAGTAGTCCAGATAGATAAACGAGGATTTTTTTTTTTTCGATTTGGTGACAATTTCTCTTGTTATACTAAATATATGAACCGTGTAACAAAGTGAGGATGTACTATTACCACGCCTGCGTGCCTGTGATAGAAATATAGGTTTCGCTAACACAACTGAAACCAAATTCACGACGATTCTAATAAATTAGATGCGCTGTAATATACCGTAATTCATCATTGAAGGTTTCATCATACCTAAATAGAAATCCCCGTTTACGTACACTGAAAAGAAAGGTTCCAGAATAATAATTGACAAGAACTTCGAGGGGGTGTTCTTTTTTTGGCGGGATGTGTTCGAGAGTTTCTCTTCCTCAGAGTGTTGCTTCTTATGAAGACATTTAAGATAGTACAGAAACTTTTTTACTTCATTAAATAAATATCTATTAATATCTGGAATAATTTCTTAGCATTGTTTTAATCAAACAGGTAATGATTAACTTTAACATCAAAGAGTTATAGATGTAAACAAATAAGCGTAATCGGACACGGTAAACGTCACTGAGCGGGTATTAGGACACAACAAACAGACGATATTGCATTACGAACTTGTAGACATTTACCGTCATTAACAATTAGTATCGATACAATTTTTGCAAGATATGTGACCCTTTTAAATAAAAATTACCAATAGCCCCTCAGGAATCAGATCTGAAATAGTAAAGGACAATTGACTTTTCCATGCAAGAAGGACCTACGTAGAGTGCTCGAGTTCAAGCAATTGACAACAAACGATGAAGTGGTGTTCTTTATTGCCTTACAAAAACTGAATACACCTTCAGATAAACTTGTGAATTTGTGAATAGTAACCGAAGAAAGTAGTGCCCATGCTGACAGTACATTAACTAACGACTGCTGACATATGAAGTGTAAAATAAAAGTGAAGGAAAACTTGGTGGTGGTGGTCGGGGCGAATGACCGGACTGGAAGATTTGTAGAAAAATGACTGATTGCTGAGGTGTAGGCCTGTGTAGGTTCACCATGTAGGCTGCAATAACGCTCAGGAAGATGGTCAAGCGGAAACGGACTCTCAGTGTCAAGGATAACAGCGAAAATGTCAATCAAACAAGGTATAAAAATGAAGACAAAAAAGTAGCGACCGCCATCTTTGTTTAGTCGTTCATTGTCGTTGTAAAAATCGCAATTCTAAAATCCAGTTTAGATTAGTTTATAGTGACAGTATTTGCTTTCTCTTGTATAATATATAAGCATAGACGTACTACACACTTCTTTATCACCGAAAGGACGCAATTTAAGCTTTATGAAGGGAAATCTCCCTTATTTTCTCTCTCCGGACCCTTATCCAACATGGCTACCCCAATTCTGAATTGGTGTTTGCTTTTTAATTCCTTCAAATTGGGTACTGGGTATTTATTCACTGACAGGAAATTCAGTTAGGGTATGTGTTATGATGTTACAGGATTCACGTCATTTTGTGAAATTAGTTTCTTTTCCTGTAAAAATTCATTATTCTCGACTTTTCCATCATTCCCTTATTGCTTAACCCAGGCTCAGGTTAGGTGGGATACCCCCGTAGTTATACCTGTAACATTCTGACAGCTGATATTAATAGTAGTTTTTGTGTGGAATTAATGCTTTTATACCTTTTATCAATTGTACTGTTGATTTTAATTGTAGAATAAACAAAATTAGTTAATTATAATGGTATCCCACAGACATGTTTGCCCTCAGCCTAGGTCATGCCATCCTATTAACAATAAGAGGTCATTGCTCCCTAATGGTGTAAGCCATCATTATATACTGTAAGAGATATAGGCCTCTGTTAGGTACATTGTTCTTATTTGAGGTATTAATTCTTGTGGAATTGCTGTTTTATTTATATAAGCATGCCATACCTAGTGTAGTAGTAGGTTACCTATACTGGGTATTGCATGAGAATAGCCAGGTTGTTCCAGAATCTCCTCAAGCTTAGTGCTGATTGGTAAGCAAAGACTTAACCATTCATATTGCTAGTAGCCTAGTAGTCAAGTGACTTGATAGATTATACTAATTCCGTGTGTTAGGATAGCTAGTTATCTCTCAAGATGTTAGCTTTCTTGGACTTTTAATCTTTTGCTATTTTTCACCATCTGAATGACTTGTGGGTCTTTATCTTTTTTCCATTTATTTATTATGCCATCTATATACTCTTCCTCTTAGAGGAAATGACCAGCTGAGATTGTGAATGGCACTAGGTATAGCCATTGCTGGCTAGTGCACGATTAGATTGGATAAACTGATAAGTTCTCATACAAATGATTTACTTTTAGGGGTTATCCTGGGATGAACAATTAAAAGTACAGAAAGAGGTGCACCTCTTTCTGTATATACTTAATTTTTCCTGCTAAATATAAATCCTCCCCCATCCTCCCAACTTTACACATGCCCCAGAAATTGGAGGTTGTCCACTTTTTATTGTTTTTAACATTTCCCATTTTATGTCGGTTTAAAAAAAATAATCCACATTGTAACTCGGTATATTCCTTTTACTCTACCCCTGTTCATCTTCTCTTTCTTTCATTGTTCTTTCCTCCCATTCCTAACAATGATTTCATTGTACAATTGTGAGGTTTTTCTCATGTTTCACCTTTAAAACCTTTTTACTTTCAATTTCCCTTACAGTGCTTAATTACCTCATGGGTTCCTGCTCTTGGCCTTTCACCTAAACTTTATAATCCATATTCCTATATGATGTACACAAACCTCTCTTTTATGCTCTGTATGCATATTTTGAGTATCATTTCCATCACCTTGCTAATGGTCCATGTATCATACCCATGTTATAAAATTAATGAGATATATTTTTCCACTGCCATTTTGCTATGGTATATATTTTCCCACCACCATTTTTTGTATGGAATGATAAATTTTTAATAACATTTGATTTTAATGAACATTTTCTTTGCTTCCTGAATTTTGATTCACAAAATATTGAATGCTAATCAGATACCAGCATGACTTAGTCGGTGCGTTGTTTTAATTCTTTCACTACATATAACTCAACTAACATGTTCTTTTCCTCTTATTGCAATACATTCTGTCTTTGTTACAGTGATATTTAGTCTTTTTTTTTTTTTCCTCTCTCTCTCTCTCTGTTTTAATTGTTTGCATTTTTACCTCTTGAATCAGCAGTCAGTATAGCATTGTCAGTATATCTAATGTTAATGTACTACCCACATTTGCTGCTTCATCCTTCCTCATTGGACAGGTGGGTTATGTGCTCGCCTACCGATTTGGTAGCCCGAGTTTGATCCCCGCTCTGCCAATGCAGAATTAGAGGGATTTATTTTTGGTGATTAGAAATTCATTTCTTGATGTAGTGTGGTTTGGATCCCACAATAAGCTGTAGGTCCCGTTCGTAAGTAACCAGTTGGTTCTTAGCCAAATAAAAATACCTGAGCCTTTTGGGCCACGAGTAGGAGAGCTGTTAATCAGCTCAGTCATCTGGTTAAACTAAGATATACGTAAATTTACAGTGAAAATAATTTGGGGGACATCATAAGGGCTTTTCTTGCCCATGTCACTGCCACTGCTCTGTTCATTTTCATTGTTTATGGCTCTCTTTTAATTCCTATAAAGATTTTTTAATCAGTAACGTTTCATTCCTCCGCTATTCTTTTCAACATATTCACAGGCTTTTTGTTATTATAAAACACACAAATAATATATACAGATCCTTTTGTATTTAAGTTACTGTCTTTAGCAGAATTTTTGTCACAGAACTTGCATTACTCCCATAACTTATATAATTCTCCTTGAGAAGAATTCTTGAGACACATTAATATGGCTGCTCACATTTGTTGTTGAACAGCAATATGTTAGAAACATATTTAAAAAGAATCAGTAGTTCGGCAAGATTTGGCAGAAATTCTTCTTGCCCTGATCCCTTGTCGTGGTTGCTGTTTTTAATGAGCTTTCCAATGGCCTATTTCATAATTTGTTTTAGGAGATCTTTAAGGTGACAGATTCCCCTTCAGACTCTAACTCTCTTTATTTATGTTGGCCAGTGAAATGTTAGTGGAAATGGCATTGTTATTAATGTTTTATGTTGGCCAGTGAAATGTTAGTGGAAATGGCATTGTTATTAATGTTTTGATGCCAGGTTTTCTATTTCTTAGACGGCTAATGAGTTGCTCTTAACTCTAGTATATCTTTGCCTTTGTTTGTTTCATTTTTTTCTAGGTATTCTGATGTTTCCCACTTGTCACAGCCTTACTACTTCTGTATGTATGATACTTTATGGACTCCTGTATGCCCTGTCACATAACATAGCCAGTCTGTTTTCTGGCCTGTGGACCACAGGTCTAATTAAATTTCCAGATTATGTATGTCGATCTTCCCAACAAACTCTGACCATGCATCTCAGCATTTGGTCATGAACCATTACAAAATCTCTCTAGTTTTCTCTGCCATAATCGGGTTGTAAGAAGAGTATGGGAAAGTGATGTAAAATAGAACTGTAGTATACTAGGTAGCTGTGGAGTGTGAAGTAGTGACCTGAAAGCTTGAATTATTGGAAGTACAAATTCAGGATTGGGTTTTAATTTTTCTGTTCTTAATTAAGTCTGGTCTAAAAAAAATTTTTTTTCAGCGATGCTGGCCTGATTTCTGAAGCCAAACGTTCAAAGGTTATTGACCATCCCTTAAGAGCTGAAAGACAAGACAATGGGGTAGAACACTCCAGCTCTCTTCAAAACCTCACAATGCCTCCAACCTCACAGACCTCCTTAAATTCATCAGGTTAGAGTAATTGTATCTTAAAGTCTTGAAATTAGTATACAATTTTAGTTTGAGAATGACTGTTCCTTATATCTTTTGGCATATTGCAGTTGCTTCAAATATAGTAAACTGGTAACATTGAAAATGACAGCTATAGTATCATTGCCATAAAATAAAATAAAAACTTCTTGACAGAGAAGTATTTTCTCTGGTTTCTGGTCATTTATTCTACTTGGCATGCAATTTTGTACTTCATGTTATTTTATGTTGAATAAACTTTTACTCCATGTTACTCGGCCATTAGCCATAATATGCTACTGTATTCAGTGCATTATGTCTCTTATTTAATTTCACAGGTTCATCAGGTGAAACAGTTCCTTTGAGTATCTCACAGTCACTCCCAAATGTGCCTTTACCTGCTGCTCCCATTGTCCCACAATCCAGACCAACCCCTCAACTTCGCACAAGTGCCCGTGTTCTGAACAAACTACGCAGAGAAGAAACTAAAGCAGATCTTGCAAACATAACTGCCACTGCCAGCAAGAAAGCAGACTCAAATGGTGTGTATGATATTGAAATAGAAGTGCAATGGCAATGATTTATTGCCCCATTTATTATTTTTGTTGTGTTTGAATTTTATGTTCATGCTGTCTTTAAGAATTTATGATTAAAAATAATTTGGTTACTGTTAATCGCAAAGTTTGTGTTGGGGGGGACCCCTGACTTATAATTTGTTGTTCTTCAAAGTTATAGACTTTGTCAATCAAATATTTTTATGCATGACACTTACCTGGCAGGTATATATATAGCTGTATTTTCTGAAGTCCGACAGAATTTAAAAAAAAAAACTTCCGACACACGCAGTGGTCGCGGCCAGGTGGTTAGTACCCATTCCCGCCGCTGGGAGGCGGGTATCAGGAACCATTCCCATTTTCTATTCATAAATTTTCTGTCGCCGGTACTGAAAACACCTGTTTTCAGTACCTCCGGCTTAGGATTTTGGAAACTTCATTTGCCGCTAAGTATCCTAATTGTCTTTTAATTTATTTACTTGGATTTGTGGCTAGGCATACGCTATCTTAAATTGATTTGAATTTGATTCATTTTTGCATAAGATATCTGAATCTAGTCAGGCTAGTTTCAGAGGGTGTTGTCTGCAAAGATAGGGTGTGGCTACCGAAAGCTTCGGTAGTTCCGCACTTGGGGGGCGCAATTAATCAGTAAACATGTCTATTTCCGTAAGGAAAAAGTATGATTCGTATGTACGCAATTAATCAGTAAACGTGTCTAATTCCGTAAGGAAAAAGTTTGTTTAGTATGTACGCTATTAATTCAATTACGAAAGTCAGGGTAGTGATACTGCTAACCTTCCGGTAGACTTTATTTTGCCTAACGCTGTAGTATGGCCTAAGGGTTATGACTATGTCTGCGAGAGGTGATCGCTCTCCTTCATTGTTGTGAAGAGTTCTACTTCTGTTTTTGTTACGCCTAACCCTGTAATGTTGCCTTCGGGCCCTAAAACAGTGTCTGTAGAGGTTATTGCCCTTTCTCTTATACTATTTCGATTCGTAACTTAGAATCGAAAGTGTTTGCTTTAGAGAGCAATAGTGAAGTGGCTAAGTGCAGTGACAGTGCCCCTTGTGTAGTGGAGGGTGCGTCAGATCGGCCTTATAACGCCTCTAGGTCTAGACCTCTGTCGAACTCCCAGAACCAAGGGAGAGGGCATGTCGAAAGCCGCAGGAGGGTTACAGGGAACCCCACCGATCTGGCGTGCCTTCGGCAGTTTCTGATGAAAATACCCAGACTGCCAAAGTGCGTGCACATGCACGAATCCTGAAGGATTGCTTCTCGTCCTCCGAGGCGTCCTCCCCGCACAAGGGTTGGAGCTCTCGGAAGGACTCGCGCCCTCTAAGAAGCTTTATAGAAGAGGACGCTTCACGTCCCTTCTCCCTCGTTATGTGTTTCAGTGAGAAGTAAGAAGGCGAAAGTTGCCTGATCACGTGTACTTCTTTTCCACCAAGAAAATAGGAAAAAAGAAGGCAGTTTCTTCTCGCCTTGTTTTTGAACGCCTGTCAGGAGCGTGACGCTTTTCTGCACGCTTATTTGGACGATCGGCTTGAACAGGACGCTCGGATGGACGCACTCACCAGTGGACGCCGAGCGTCCTCGCCAGTGGCCGCCGAGCGCGCACCAGGACGCCGAGCGTCCTCGTCAGTGGACGCCGAGCGCGCACCAGGACGCCGAGCGTCCTCGCCAGTGGACGCCGAGCGCGCACCAGAACGTTTCTGTTGAACTCTTCAAGCTCTTGTTTAAGATTTGAGCCTCAAGAAAGTGAACAGAAATTCGTCTTCAAAACCCAGCAAGACCTCGGGTTTCGTGAATTCAAGAGGTCTCTGTCAATATTATATTGCTTTTCGCAAAGGTGGATGGAGTTAAGGAAAGCTCAAGGGAAGATCTCGTTTTCTCTACCTCAGTCAAGACTTTGAGATAAGACAGTTACGGGTTATGTAAAGGCTCGACGTCCTGAACGTCAGGATTTTCGGCAACGTTCAGTAGGATTCTTGCAAAGGCACTCATCAAAAGGACGCTCTTCAGGAAAGCGCAAGACAAGACTTCCTTTGCCATACTGCCAATAAATTTAAAGCTTTTTTAGACCATCTAAAAGGGTTTTTCAGATGATAGATTTTGTTAGTTTCTAGTCGAGACTTCCATGCCGATTGAGCATCGTCGTTCTACCTACCGTAAGCCCAGTCTTTTAACAGGATTCTTGTCCCTTCCTTGTTTGAGACGGGAATCGAAAAAATAAAAGGCTCGACTTCCTGGATTACGTTTTGTCAATTCAGTGACTTTCCCCCATTGACAATATACTATCGTTTTGTCAAGTAAGTGGGTCTCCCCTCATTGACAAAATATCTCTCTGTACCGTTAATGGGTTAGTTCTCATTGACAAACATCTCATTAACTTGATATTGCGTAAGCGAATAAGGACAAGGTTCGGAAGAGCTCTCCTTCCTCATTCGCAGACTCGTACAAGAAATAGACTTGTAGACTACGTCAATGAACGCTTATGTCCAGTATCTTAAGAAGCTTGAGATGTCTGCTTCGATTCTCTAAGTTTTGTTCATGAAACTTGCCTGTCAGATATTGTAGTAGCTGTATTTCCGAATTCAGCTATATATATGTCTGCCAGGTAAGTATGAACAAACTTTATTGTGATATAATAAAATTTTTTTGCCTTGCGTTATTTTACTACTGGTTGGTTCAAGTCATACACGCTTGCTGTAGTTACCTCTTCGGATGGCAACCGAGAGGTCTATTGTCTACTATTTTAAGGACATTTAATCGTCACTCCCTGCAGCCTTCCAGGAGTTTCCGATTTATCTTTTACCGTTGTATGGTAGTGTTCTGACGACACAAACGCATCTATATATTTAGCGTTTTCTGTTTCGCTTAAATATACCAGCTTGAGAGTCTCTTTTTGTTAAAAAATTCAAAAAATAACTGACCTATTTCTTCGTAGAATAGGTGGGTAGCTGGCAACCCAGACATAAAGTTAAGAGACGACGTTCGTAAGCTGCTGGCTGCTGCTGTGTCTGACTGTCCAAGTTCCAACCGAGCCACCAGTAACAGATCGTGCGCTGTCATGCGCTGTAGGTTACGTCTCTCTCCTCCTGCGGGATTGACTGACTAACCGTATCTCTGTGCTGGCGGTTACGTCTCTCCTGCGGGATTGACTGACTAACTGTATCTCTGTCCTACAATCACGGACTTTAGCCTAAGATTGAGGGGATTTCTTACGTGAATGAATAAACGTTGCATTAGTTTTGCCTTACTATGTTCAACAGAGTTATCTCTTAATCCTTTCGGTGCTCGTTACCGCACGGTATAGAACTACGAGTCTACCGCAACATTGCACTTTTATATGCTCTCCTGCTTAGGCAAAGCGCAGCCTTATAGGGAAGTAAGCATAACTCGGGGAGGAATGGATGAGCTTGCTGGGGACCATTTCCTTCCTGAAGAAGTTTGTTTCCCCGAATAGACTGCAATTCAGACCACAGTTTTTTCCTACCGGGAAACTGAAATATTATTCAAGATCTAGGAATTATTCTGAACATCTCTCAGTGCGTCATGATAGAAAGAAGGTGTGCCGGACATCTGGATAGTGTTTCAGATGTCCTGGATCTTAATCTGAAAGAAGTAAATGCAATTCGGTAGTCCCTCCAGTCCTCGAAACGAGTTTTTGGAACCAGTGGTCCACATCAACTCTGATATTCCACAGCTCTCTCATATCTTAAGAAGTATCTTCTCTCGGTCCCTGCTCGAGTTTACGAGAAAGAGCCTATTATAACAACAGGTGTAGAATGTAACGATCATCTAGAGGTTCGTTACAGGATTGCAAAAGTCCGTACGAATCGTCTCGATCGACGGCAGCAACGATAGATTACTAACATGCTAGGTATTTTAATTAAGTGGTGTTCTTTTTATGGTTGTCTGAGAGGGTTATTTCCTCTTCAGTATGTGAAGTGTAATGTGTTACGTTAGCTTTGTGTGTGGTTCAGGTGGTCTAACTTATCTAGCATGAATGCCCCTGGTAAGAGAGGGCTAGGGTTTCCTGTCAACAAATTGGTCCCGTCCAGTTGTCAGACCCTTGTTATTAGCTTTCTCAACAAACAGGTCACATCCTAGTTGAGAGCTACTAAGGTTTAGCAGGCTAAGAGGCAGGACCTACGAAGTCAGCTACCTTAGCAGGTAAGGAACTTAATAAATAATTTTAAATAATTTTAAAAAATTAGTTAATTTTTTGAATTATGACGATGTTGCTGTCTGTGACCCACCTCCAAATGTGTCAATCAGCTATATATATACCTGCCAGGTAAGTGTCATGCATAAAAATGATATTGTTATGATACAATAAAGTTTTATGCATACTTACCTGGCAGGTATATATAATTAAATTCCCACCCTCCTCCCCTCAGGAGACAGGGTTCAGAGAAAATCTGAGGAAAACGGGAATAGTTCCAAGTACCAGCGCCACGGGAACGTGGGGGAGATCACCTGAACTACCAGTGGTCTAGCGGTTGCCGAGAGTTGAAAATTCTGCCAGTGCGAACAGACAACAGAGAATGTTGTTTGACAGATTTGCATCTGTCAAACAACAAAGACCTTCACGATCATTGAGGTCTGTGGAATCTCGATTCTAGCTCACCATCTACTTTTTGCCTCGCCTGTTTTCTCGGAGTCAGACACTCGTGCGAGATCAGGCGACATATAGTAGCCCTGAGTTTCTTATTGACGAAGTCGATTGCGGACGACGTTGGGTTGCGTTGATACACCCCCAAGGTTTGCTTAGATTGAATCTCCCAGGCAGTCCAGACACTCATCCTTCAGCTAAGAATAGTGCCTTTTGGTCTTCAGGGTACAGCCTTGCTGTCCTTGATTCGTCTGACTGGTCAACTGGTCGTTCACCTGACTTTAGTACAGACTGTGCATTTCCGGATCGAAGCTTTCAATATGGAACTTAGACGTAGTCTGAAGTTCGTGATGTCAAAGCATTCGAACCTCTCCTGCCTGTTAACTTCTTGTATGTGATCAGGAAGGCCTTCTTCTAACCACCCTAGATACGACAAAGAGGGTTAGTGAGATTTTAAGCCATCGTCACAAGTTTTGGCTTTAGAGAACACAAGGAGGTGTGCTCTCTAAGCCTTTCGTTATGGCCTAAGAATGGAAACCCTTTTTGTCCTTGGGCCAGGATCTTGGAAGCAAGGATGGCACAAGTTAGTGGGCAGGAGCCAGAGAGAGTCCTGTGCCCTGTCAGGTCTCTCAAGTTTTATCTACTTAAAATCAAGAAAGTCGAAGTCAGTCGGGCAATCTGCAGTGTTCCGAAAAAGACCAGACTTGCCCATATCGAAGTACACCCTGGTTTTAGGGTTAAGGAGTTCTTTCAAAAAATGCTCCTTCATTGTGTTTGCACAAAGATTTGAAAGCTTTTTATCTTGAATGCTCACGAGGTGAGGGCGCGGCCTCGGAAGCATTTCAACAGAGCATGGCACTCAGCAACATCCTGAGTACCATGTTTTAGCGAAGCAACTCTGGGTTCACTTCACACTCCCTGCGAGATGTGAAGATGGCATATGAGATCTGCTGCTCGCTAGGGCCATACGTGTCTGCAGACACAATCTTGGGGGCAAGAAGTACTACTCATCCTATCCTGTAGAAAATGGTTAGGAAGAGCTCTTAATTTAGTTGTGGAGTCGCTGACAACGGCGACTTCTTAACTCTGAAGCCTTAGTTAACACACATTAACTTTGGCTAGGTTGGTCAGGTGGTGATATATATATTAATATATATATTTATTTTACTTCTTAGCCCTCATGGTATGGTCAATATGGTCTAGTCACATTGTGGTCACGCCCCCGTTGACAGATCATCTGGAGTGCACCAGCTTCATAGGTCTCTACCTCGCTGGCAACTCTAGTAAAGCAGAAGCAGACTTGGGTGACAGTAATCACGAAGTCGGCTATGCTAACAGGTGGAACCAAGATGTAAATCATCTGCATGCATTTGTGTCCCAAAATCCTTCTATTCTGTCCCTTCCCACCTCCAACGGTGGGGTTCAACTATATATATATATCTGACAGGTAAGTTCATGAGCAAAATGATATTGTTATGATACAATAAAGTTTGTTCATACTTAACTGGCAGATATATATATTCAAGTACCCACCCACCTCCCCTCAGGGGACAGTGGAAATAAAAATTATGAATAGAAAATGGGAATGGTTCCTGATACCCGCCTCCCAGCGGCGGGAATGGGTACTAACCACCTGGCCGACCACTGCGTGTGTCGGAAGTTTTTTTTTTAAATTCTGTCGGACTTCAGAAAATACAGCTATATATATACCTGCCAGGTAAGTATGCATAAAACTTTATTGTATCATAACAATATCATTTTCTTATTAGTAGTTTTTATCATATTCTTGGTTTGTTGCTTTGGGAGTGCAAATCATACCCTTTTGTATAGGAGTATAAGTATATTGCAGCATGAGGCAGCTGTTGAAACTTGGTGTGAAGATAATTAGCTGATGTTAAGTGAGTGAGGGAGAGAACTCCTCACTTGGTGGTAGTTGAGTGGTGGAGAGAACTCCTCATTCATCTGCGATCATCATGCTGTGCTCTGAGCCTTTGACTGACTGTCAAGTTGAAACATCTTTAGTCTTTCTTTTTTAATCTAGATATTATGTTTGTTGTTTGTGTACTGATATGAATTTTAATTAGAAGAGTGAAAAACAAGGTGTGAAGGATGTAAAGGGTTTTGGCTTGCTTTGTGTCCAAGTTAATGTAACCAGTTTTCTTTGCTCTACCTTGGTACTAGGAGTGTTTTTGTTTAGTGTCCTTTGCGGTGGAGAGGTTCAGCAGCAGTAGAGGAAGTCCAAAAGATTTTTGTGATTTTTTAGAGAGGATTTCTTGACCCTTAATAGTTAGCACCAAATATTTTTGAAGATTTGGCTCCCTCCTCATGAAATGCTCTCTCTCTTTTCTGTTTGTTCTCCTCATGCATGTCAGAAATTGCATTCGTAATGGTAGGATACCAGCCTGCACACTCCGATGGTGCTGCCCAGGTACATTTACTGAACTCTCCATAGGTGGGATAGCCTGTATTTTTGGTTTTCTACTTTCTACCAATGCTTTGTCAGTGGTGCAAGAGCACTGACATGTGTCTGTTCTGAATGACCTGCCTTTTGCTGCTTTTTCTTCTAAGCACTCATGGGTGGGAGCCTTTTGTAGTGATAGTTTTGCTTGTAGGGATTTCCCTGTGGTATTGAACAGGTCTTACTCCTCC
Organism: Macrobrachium nipponense; assembly: GCF_015104395.2. Classification (NCBI taxonomy): domain Eukaryota; kingdom Metazoa; phylum Arthropoda; class Malacostraca; order Decapoda; family Palaemonidae; genus Macrobrachium; species Macrobrachium nipponense. The sequence continues at coordinate 66,862,864 of NC_087208.1, read as the reverse complement.
AATGCTGCCTCCTGTCTTGACACAACTTTTGCTATAGCTGAGGAGATTAGGACTCATGAACAGAGTAAGGTGGAGAAATGTAACGCTTATCATCTTCCTCCTCCTCCTCCTCTTTTTCGAGCTTTTCATCCTGTTTATCTGTCTGTTCTTACTTCTGTTGAAAGAAGAAAAAGTAGTGGCCTTCTCACAAGAAGTTCTGCTGGACTTTGAGTGCCTGCTGTACTTTTGGGTTTGGTAACAGCATTTGCTCCTCTGAGGCCAAGATGACTACTGTAGATAGGGTTGACACATGGTTCCCTTAGTGTGCAAGTGAGCCATGTTTTTCCCTTAACTTATGAAACATGGAGAATGTTCCAGACTCGTCCCCTTTTTGCACTTCTGCTGTCTTATGCAGAAGAGTTAGCTCTAACTGTCTCCCTTAGCTCGTATATTAACCCCCAGTCAGCTGTGCAGATACTCACTGTTGTGGTTCCCTTGGCAGGCACATGGTCAGGCTACAGGCCTGTCTTTCTCACTACTTTGGAATGTCCTTGAAGCTATGATTCTTGCTCATGTTTTTATGAGTATCTTCACCCTTGCACATAATAGTGTTTCTAATTTATGTAGCCGAACACTTCTCTCTTGATCCCTTGATTGTTCTTTGAGCTACCCATTTGCTTCTTTATCCCAATGTTACAGTATAGGTCATTCTAACCGCTTGCATTACAGCTATATTCTTGGAATGGACACTAGCCTTATAGGGTTCATAACTTCAAGAAGGGCTCTGGTTCTCAGATCAATCCATATTAAGATTATATATTAGGCCTTATTTTCTGAAAAACAAGGTTTCTTGGGTAATAGTGTGGAGCAGGGAACTGACTTCCTCTCCTGCATCCCTTACCTGACCCAATCTGCATCATTTTGGAAAATCTACTTATCACTGCAATTTTCTGAGGTGTTTTTTTCATTTTTCAGGATTGGTTCATCCTTTTGAGGTAACTTCCATATGACCAGTTGTCTTTTTATGAGTCATGATATATTGTTTTTGTACCCAAACAGGAAAAAGGAAAGTTGTTATATCTGGGAACTGAATAAGAGAGATTCCTCCTCAGATACTCCTTTCCTCTGCCATGACTTTATATATTTTTCTAATCTTCCTTTTGAGGAGAAATCTAAACATAAAGAATGTCTTGCCTCCTTTTTCCCCACATAGATCTGTAATCAGTCCAGGCTAGGGTGACTCGACACATGGCTTGATTATGTTGTGGTGTCTTGGAAGTGAATTATGCCCTAGGGAGTCTATTATAGGGATCCAGCCTTTGATCTTGCATTAAGCATTTGATATACAAGAAGCAGAGTTAGAGCTTTGGTCAACTTGGCTTTGTATATATAACCAATAACTTGGTTATTGTTGCCTGTCAGCAGAAGTAGTGCTTGTTCCTCCTCTACACTGATGGCCTCAACGTC
>NC_087208.1:66535277-66560918 GCF_015104395.2 Macrobrachium nipponense | reverse complement strand
CTGGGAGGAGGGCTGGTTACGGTCACTCCTTACAGCAGAAGTCGAAGACAGAGTCTTTCCTCTCAGCTTCAACGAGGCAAATCGTCTTAGCGGCAGAGGAAGCGCTAGCTAAAACTTTTGGGCTTAGCCGCAGTCGTCTGAGGTTGCCCCAGCCACCTTTGAGACTGCCTGGTGGACAAGACGTCACTATCGTCAGTGCGCCGTTGTTCCACTGCAGCGTCCACCATCTCTCTAGGGAAGAGAGAGGAGGAACTCTGCATCGGTCCGTTGCGAAGACCACGGCCGCCTCTCACTCAGACGCCCTGGTCACTTGGGTGAGGACAGCGTCCCTACGCCAGAGAACCAGTTTGGCCACATGGTTAGCCGTCTGGTGGCCAGGTAGGAGATGGCCCACCTCCAGACTGGCACAGACTCACAAAAGCCGGGTCCCCTTCAGGAGAAATGTTCCCTAAGGAGGCCGCAGCCTTCGACACTGAGGGACCACAGGTCGATCATGTGACTGCTTGGAATGCTGCCATAGCGGTAGATTCCAAGGCGAGTGCCTCTTGCTGCGAGAACCAGAGGTTCTCCAGCAGGAGCTGTTGCAGAAACACCCCCGGAGTTAGCCTAGCTAGCTCCAGGTTAACCTATTTGGGCAGCAGAGGGTCTTCCGAAGGCACGTAGAATCACCTCTGTCGCAGCAGAGGTGGGGGAAGGAGCTTGGAAGACCTACCGGACTGAAGCGAACCCTCCTGTCCGGAGACAAGAGCGTCCACCTGGCTCAGTACGCTATGAGCCAAGGCCGATCGCGGCAGACCCACCGTCGTCCTGGGTTCCTTCTTAGGTCCCCAGAACGCCTCCAAACCTGATGTAGACTCAGAAGGTGGGAGCGGCGATCCTTCCCCGAGATCGTTGAGCTGACAAATCAGCACAATAACCTCAGCGAACGACCTCTAGATCTCGGGAGTGACTGCATCCTGCGGAGTCGGACCGTCAAGCCCCTCCAGCGAGAACGCCTCCCGAGATCTTCCTCCTTCCACAAAAGGAACCGCAACAGACCCCTCATGGTCTCTTCCTCCCACTTGCGCGTACGATCTGGTCGGTCCTAGGACTGTGCCAGGTTCGTAGGGCGTCGTGGCATGATCGCGAGGAGCGCGCCCCTTGCGATCACTCCTGATCGCCTCGCTCTTGCCGGTGTAGCCCGAGGAAGTTGAAGGGATCGGAGAGGGAGACTTGACGCTCCCCCCGTGCCCACCGGCAGAACCGGTGAGCTGAGGGGGCTGCAGGCGATTGCCAACCCGCGGTGGCGATCGAGCTGCAGGCCTGGTTGAGCGGCTGGACTGAGAACAGCGGCGACGGTCCTGAGCGTCAGAAGAGCTGCTGCTGGTTCCCCTCTCTGCCCGGTTCCCGATAGGAGGGCGGCGGTCAGGGACCTGCAGAGTCCACTGTCGCGGTGGGAGCGAGGCCTGTCCGACCAGCCGAGGCTGGTTTAGGCAACCGAGGGGACCGCTTCCTAGCCTCACCCCGCGGCCGGTCTGGGACCGTCGCGTCAGCCCTGGGTACCAGCAGATCACCGCGAGAGCAATCGCTGGTCTGGTGGGAGTCAACTGAGCGACCCCCGCCAGTCTTCCACCCCGTGCCTGGATCCTGGCGCCGAGTGGACTCGGTTGCCTGGGTCTTGGCTGCATGGTCACCCACGGGTGACCGTTCACTCGGTACCTCTCATGAGCGAGAGGCCGAGACGGGTACCTGGCGCCGAGGCAGAACCTCTGGCGCCAGGCGAGGAGGTACCGGTGGTAGCCGGTGCTCCCGCGGTCCCGTCTTCTTCCTTGCGGAAGGAGAGACAGGCCCCGTTCCCGAAGGAACAGGAGGACCAGCGGAAGTCCCACCGGAGTGGGACAGACCTTTGAAGTCTCAGGACGAGCCTTCTTAGTAGAGAAAGGCAACCTCCTTCTTCTTAAGCTGTGGGGCCTTGGAAATCGAAGGGGAAGCAGCGGCAGATGACAACGACGAAGAAGACAATGAAGACGAAGACGGCACCTTCCTCCTCCTCTTCTTCTTCCTTGTCAGGACCACCGTCAGGTCTTCCATCCAGGAAGGAGCCGGGGCAGTTGCCGAAGCAACAGGGCCCGACTGCACCTGTCCAGAAGGACCTGAGGTGGGAGCAGCAACACCACAGGCAGGAACAACGTGGCAGGAACAACGGTGGCAGGAACTGGTACTGGGGCTGGAGCGGCATCGTAGTCAGGAACAGGAGGCGGGGCGGGAACCAGCGGCATCCTCTGCACAGGAGGCAGGTCCAGAGGTGAGCTCTTGGGACACCGGAGTCAGGGGCTGGAGCAAGAGCGGCGAACCCAGGTGGCGGTGACACTACTGCGGACATCCTCATCTCCGGCAGCGGCGCCTGCACAGCAGCTGTCGGGGTCACCGCGGCTACGTGCTGGTATAGACCAGGTGTGGCGGAGCAGTGTAGCCCGGCGTGGACACCGTCGTGGTAGTCGTGGTCGGACCGTGGGTTTACCGGCATGGTCCCCTCTCGCCAGGTAACTCAGCAGCCCCTGAATCGTCAAGTGTCCCTTGGAGCCCCAGCGAGTACCAGGCCAGTCCGAGATCGTCCCCTGTGACAGCCAAACCTTAAGAAGGAAAAGTCGGGTGAGTCAGTGGGGGGGGGGGGGGGGGGGGGGTGGGGGGGGGGGGGGGGGGGGGTTTCCCCCTTGTCTGGGGAGGGGGGACAGTTCCCACCCTGAGCAAATGGACGACCCTGTATACAACTGGATTTCGGGGTACCTCAGCCCCCACCTTCCACGCTCAACTGATAGAGAGAGGAGAAGGAGTGAGATACCTCCCCCGAAGGGGAAGGAGCCATACGAGGGAGCCGAAATGGGGGAAAGAAAGATGTTTCGTAACCAAGGGAGTACTGGAGATCCTTCCGATGACTCCTTGGCCAGCTTACGCGGCCTTTTTCTTTTTCCTCCCCCATAGCACTCCCCACTGCTCCTCCGACCAGGATACACATACATCACATGTATCGGTGCGAGAGCATTCTCGCCCTCGACACCGACTACAAAATTCATGAGGGTCAACTTCAAAAGAGGACTGAAAGGTCCCACACTCACGGCCCTCCACACCAGGGCATAGTCTGAGGCTGATGGGGGGGGCGAGGGGGTCTCTCCGGCTCTCGTGATTCCATTTCCATTACAATGAAGCAAAGTATGAATATAAAAACACACACGTACTTACTTATATCCTTTGCACTAGCACGCAGTAAAAGGAAAAGCAAAAGTCTTCACGCAGTGAAGCAAACCAAGCATACGACAGAAGCGGGCAGAGAGGCGAGCAACACATCCATCCACCAACGCGGCCCGGCAAAGCAAAGTGACTCCTCTCCTCGCAGTTGGACTGCACCGCCCGCCAACTGCCGGACAAGTAGTAAACTACCAAACCCCCTTGTTCAAAGCTTACAACCAGTTCAGCTGCCGCTAAATACCTTCCTATTGTTAAAGGACTGAGGGTTTGTATACGTATCGGAACAAATCTATTTTCGCATGCTGCCTCTCTTTTCGTACGTTTTGGTTTTCGCAGACTTTTTTTTTTTTCTAAAAATTTTGTTACGGTTATCTTACGTTTCCTCAGTTTTTGAGCACTTAGAAATGCTCCATCTGGAGCCCAGCGTGTGACTGGGCCCCATATCGAGCGCCCAGACAAAGCATCCCATCTTCTTTCTTGACCCATTCTGCTTTTGTGTTTGATGTTTTTGTGCTTTTTTTTCAAGTGCAACTGCTAAATAAGCCATCATTATCCCCAAGAAAGTTCCAAGTTCCCTTGTGTAAAAAACGCGAGAAACACTATAGAATTTAAGAAAAAAAACTCGTAGCAAAGTGTTGAGGGGAAGTTGGATGCCGATATCAGAGAGAAAATGCCGACAACAAGCACTGCTGTTAGTGAATTTAAGGCCAGCAGAGGCTGGTTTGAAAAATTTAGAAAATGAATGGGCATACATAATGTGCATACTTCAGGGATTAAGGACATGTCTGTAAAGTGGAATGATGTAAAAAAATTTTGAGGATGAATTATCATCCCACAACAAAGTTGTAATCCAGTCTCACGCAACATGTTTAATGACAAGGTTGTGTTTAACTTTAAGCAAATTTTAAAGATACGAGAGAAAAATGTCCTCTGGACAGTTTTGCTGTGCGACAGGATCCGGTAACTCTCAGCTGGTCCTAGTGCCAGTAAAGAACAAAAGGAGGGGAAGTAACTACAGATGGTGCCAGTAAAAAATGAAGAGAAAAAAGTAACCCCAGATAGGCCCTTGATACCTGAAGTCCTTCCGAAGGGGGATTTCCCTTCCAAACAATAACCCCCCCATCTCCCCTCCTCTCCATCTTCCATACACTAACAAGAGTCATTCATAAATGTAAGATGATGTTAAATGTTTATTTATCCATTGTCTAGAGGCCACTGAAAAGGCCTGGTTCATCAGTGGAAGATGATTCACTACCATCTGTGAACATGCTAGGAGCTTGAGTACAGTCCAGTCCCCTCCTGTAGTGGGAGAGAACCCCCATCAGGTGACCAAGCGTCCAGTTGGTTTTAAAGCACTCCTCTTCAAGAAAGTGTCCAAGCACCTACTCCCTGAGTCCCCAATGTCCGAGTGCCTAGTGTCCTGAGTGTCCAGTACTTGAATGTTGTGTCTGAGCATCCAGGGGCCAAACGCCATCCCGTGTATGAGTACAGGCAGTCCCCATATATTGGCAATCCAGTTCTATGTGACTTGTCTAGTGATGAAAGTCAGTGATTTTTCGGTGCATTTCTGGTACCGGCGCCGATACATACCATTAACAAGTTATCAGTTACAGTAAGCCACAAATTTTTCCTTGGACCACTTCTCATTCATATCATAGGTATAAATAGCAGCATCGTGGATTTGTCCGTGTTACGTACATGACGTTTATCGGTAGGCTAAGCCTTGGCTGCAGTGCGATAACCACCGACATGCATGAAGGTTACTCAATATACTTCCAGTGGGATGCACACACTGAAATCCAGTTAAACAACTGGAAAATAATGAACCATTAAGCTACTGCCATCACAGGTGTTTAACCCTTGGTGGCAGGAACAAAATGACAATTTGTCTAAAATTGCATTTTTCCTAACTATACAAACCTGAGGTCCTTTTACATAGGAAAGGTACTAGCGGCAGCTGGATAGGTCGTAAGCTTTCGAACAAGGGGTTCGGTAGTTAACTGCTTGTCCGACAGGCCGCGCGGCGCGCGACTGGGAGGTAAACAAATCACTTTTGCTTTTGGCCCAAAAAAACCCAGCAAAAACTGCAGAGTGAGGGGTGGCATGAGGTGGGGCTATGTGTAAAAGGACCTCAGGTTTTTTGTTTGTATAGTTAGGAAAAAAAAAAAATAAAAAGATATTGTTATGATACAATAAAGTTTCATACATACTTACCTGGCAGATATATACATAGCTAAGACTCCGTCGTCCCCGACAGAAATTCAAATTCGCGGCAACACGCTGCAGGTAGGTCAGGTGATCTACCGTCCTGCCCTGGGTGGCAGGATTAGGAACCATTCCTGTTTTCTATCATATTTTTTCTCTTCCACCTGTCTCCTTGCGGGGAGGCTGGGTGGGCCTAATCGTATATATCTGCCAGGTAAGTATGTATGAAACTTTATTGTATCATAACAATATCATTTTCATACAATCAACTTACTGTCAGATATATACATAGCTGATTGGCAACCTTCGGTGGAGGGTAAGAGACAGCTACTATATGAATAGACAAGGTAAACAACATATGTTGTAGGTATAATAAAACCTTGGTTCCTACTGATAGGTGGTAGTACTTCGTGGGTGTTGCCCAGTAGTCTGCATCACCTCAAGAAACTTAGCGAGATATGTGATCTATGGCCAAGAGTTTCTTGTGGGTCTGCCGAAGGGGTCTTATCCACTTACTCGGCAGAGCCTGAAAGGACTTTGTCAATGGGTGCTGATCCACTATATGACAATACACCTTATGAAGGAGCGCAACACGATCCCGATCACCTGATCCTAACACGAGGGTTCGCGCTCCAAATTGAAAGAGTTATCCCCACACTCCTTTCAAAAACCCCAATAATTTCACTAAGTTAAAAATACTTTAACTCAAAGTTAAGGATCAGTGTCGGCTCCTTATCCCAGTAACGTATCCGCAGAAACGTTATAAAACCAAAAGAAGAAGGATCTCTCGTAGTTAACTTGACCATGCCTTTGTGTAATGAGAAGTCAACACAGAAGTTGCCTATACCGTACAACACAGCTAATATGTCTTATATGGACATATTGTTATGTAAAGAACAAGAATTTGCAAAAGCGCGCACTTTCCTGCGCTTTTAATTCTCAGCTGTTTGAAGGAATCAAGTCACTAATGAAGTGCTTAGGAGATCTCCATGTTTCAAAGAAGACCAGGGCTTTCTTGAAATGGATCTCACCCGACTGAAGCCTGAAGCCTGGCAGGAACCTCGCGCCTGGCTGGTGCTTCGCTCTTGGTTGGCGCCTAGCGCTTGTCTGGTACCTTTCGCTTGACTGGCGCCTCGCATCTGGATGACGCTTCGCGTCTTAGCTGGAGATTCGCGCCTAGAGCCTGGCTTGCGCCTGCCTGGCTGGCGCTTTGTGCCTGGCTGGCGCCTCGCACCTGCCTGGAGCTTCGCGCCTGGCTGGCGTCTAGCTCCTGGTTGGAGTGGCGCCTTGCGCCTGCCTGGAGCTTCGCGGCTGGCTGGCACCTCGCGCCTGGCTGGCGTCTCGCGCCAGGTTGGCGCTTTGTGCCTGCCTGGCGCCTCGCGCCTGGCTGCGTCTCGCGCCAGTTGGCGCTTTGTGCCTGCCTGGCGCCCTTGCGCCTGCCTGGAGCTTCGCGCCTGGCTGGCGCCTCGCGCCCGTTGGAGTGGCGCCTTGCGCCTGCCTGCCAGCTCTTCGCGCCTGGCTGGCGCCTTCCCGGCGCCCTCGCGCCTGGGTGGCTCCTCCCCACTTGCCGGAGCTTCGAGCTCGGTAAGTCTCGAGGATGTCTGGCAATGTCCACATCGGACTCTTATCTGTCCTATATGTTCGCATCTAGCGCATCTGTGTCAGGTTGTAGGCCCGGTTCTTTCTCCTCATCAGACAATGACAGTGTTCTTGGGGCTGTCTGCAGGTTTCTTCCTTCCTTACTGACTGTGTCAGAAGGTCTTGAGTCGCCTTCTCAGTTAATGAACGAGAAAATGTCCTTCACTACTGAGAAGGGAAACAAAAGTCAGACAAAGGCGAGTACAGAAGCGCTGCCCTCTGAGCGTTGGGAGACCGCTTTGGTTAAAAAGACACTATACTGTCCTCTTTTTAAGAAGACCTGCTCCAAACAAAGAGGAGACTCAACCGAGCCATCCTGAACCGCTTTGTCTATACAAGACAAAATACACAGAAGGACTTCTGGTTCGAGTCCTTCAGAATCATGGGCTTTCTTGGGACATACACCCCCCAAGGGACCAATCTAAGAAGTTGAAAACTTCCAATACATGAAAGAGTCCCTTGAGGAGTATGGTCCAGTTCTGAAATGCCCCAAGTTATACGGGCAGAGTTCAAAACCTTGTCTACGTGAAGCGTCAACTAAGGTCGAAAAGTCCGCTTCTGACGTAGACGGAAGAGAAATACCCCTATTCTCTCCCGTCTGATATCAAATGCCTCTTTTACCAGATAGTCCTCGCTGGAGGCATGCAGAAGACCGTTCTAACTAACACCTTCCTTCTTCAAACTCATCCAAGAGTCTAAAGACTGAAGAGCCCTCTTCATCGAAATAAATGGCGGCTTCATTCTAAGAAAAAACGAAGATTTCTTCGTCTTTGCACTCGAGAAAAAGAGAGGCGGAGAAGGAGGAGAGGCAGGAGTTCAAGTCGTCTCCATACTCCTCTAGAAGCAAGGCTGTCAAAACATTATAGTTCGACAGTCCTTCTCTTCCTTGAAACTCCTCCTCCTCCGAGTTTTACTTCTAACTCGGGGTCTAGATGAGTTCTCCGTTGCTAATCAGTACGTCTTTATTCCTCTGGAGGAGACAAAACTCCTAAAAGGGAGAGGGGCTAAGGGAATGATATTCCTTCCTCTTCCCCGCTTTAATAGTCCTGGAAGGCGCCAACAGCCCAGGCTTCTCTCCATAAATGGATGAACGCCTCCCGCTTGGATGACGCTTCTAGTCAGCCAAGCGTCCTGGCTGACGCCTCCCGTTTGTGTGGCTGCTGACGTCTGGATGACGCCTCAGCGCCTGGAAGACGCTTCGCTCTCAAAAGGCGTCCTAACTGGCGCCAAAAATTTTGGTTGGAGCCTCGCGTCTAAAAGCAGCTTTAAAAGACTATTCATGTCTTGACGACGTCTCACGTCTCTCTGGCGTTACGTGTCTTCCGTAAGATTCTCCCCGATCTCGCTCTCGAAACCAAAGCCTCTGCGATATGTTTGGAAGCTTCACGTCTGCATGACGCCTCTCGCTTCGCAGGGGGAGAGAGGACGAGACTTCTTGATTGGAAGCGCAACGTCCTTCCTACGAGGCGCTAACACTCCCACCAAAGAGGCCAGTTGCTCTTGTACTGGCAAGATAATCTTCCTTGAAGCTTTCCCAGTCATCTTCAATCGGGGGAGAAGTAGGAAAAGGAAGCAGTCTATAGGAAGCCTGTTCGTCTTCTCACAACTCTTCCCAATAAATGTTAAACATGTTAACAGTTATTATCGTCGATCGAGAAGGATCTCTTTGTTAACAAAGCGAATAGGAGCGAAAAAAAGATTCTCGATGCTCTATGCGATATGATGTGTCGTGGAAATGGCCTAAGTGATTAAATGGGTAACGAAATCAGAACGAATCTTGCCGTTACCGAGCTTGGTGTCCGAGAGTCTACTGGACTCCTAGGTTAATAACTCGCTAAAACGAGAAAATCTTGGATGGTGCTCTTGGCTCCACTGCGCCAGGCTGGCGCTTCTGGCGCAAATGCGCCAGCTGGCGCTTCTGGAGCATTGCGCCAGGTTGGTACTTCTGGCGCGTTGCGCCAGACTGGCGCTTTCTTTCTTCTAATTCTTTTTATGTTATGTGCCAGAACAGCTGTGCCTTTATGGTACCCGACATCCTTTCACATGTTAATTCCGTTCTTAGTAGGAAAAAACTTTATATGCGTAGTATAGTCCATTCAGGGAAACAAGTTCTGTCCCAAAGAGAATGTTTCCCATCCGACTCATCCATCTTCTTCTGAGCAGGTACTCTAATAAGCTATGCTTTCGTAAGCCTGAGAGCATTACAATATAATGTTCTGCTGCGATAGAATCCTTTAATAATGTTACCTACGGTAAAACCGCATTGAAAGGTTGTACTATCTCTCTTATTGAAGCTTCTTAGCAAAAGGCATACAATATTTATTTATGTTAGCTTAATATCCCCTCAATCCGAGGTTAAGACCGCGATTGTAGGGGAGAGATACGGAAAGTTATTCCCTCCCGCAGGAGAGAGAGAGATTCGCCCGACCGCTCATGACTGACACCTACATGGTACTGACAGTAACTGGCATAGGCGTTAGGCGTACTGCGTTGGTCTCAGGCTCTCAGCGAAAGCAGTCCCCGCTTACTCTTCCAGAGTTGCCAGCTACTCCAATTAATAAAGGAATTTAATAAAATTATTATCGAACTCAGGAAGTTCTTATTAAAGCATATTTAAGCGAAACAAGACTTCGATAAATCTAGAAGCTAAGTAGGTGTAGTCTTAACAATCCCTTTAAGCGTAGTCCTTCCTAGGAAAGACGTAGAGGATACTTGTAATTGAGGTTGCACAGAAAAGAAGTAACTACGGTATGTGTTTATGAATTGACCGTATCGTATTCTCATACAGCAGAAACTCTACTACCTTCTACTATCTTCGTTCTTTTCGTTAATAGAACGATAGAAAGATATATATAATATATCATATATATATATATATAGTATATATATATATATATATATATATATCCTTAAGGAACGAAGTTAATCAAGGAACTCTTTAAATCTTCGTGATTTCTTCATAAATCGCGGAAGAGACAGAATTCCTGTTCATCACTAGGGTTTACGGAAGGAAGTAGATATTTTCTATCCGCCATCATACCCAAACATCGATGAGATCTTATTAAGAAAAACTCCCAAAGCTCTTGCCTCCTAAAAAACCGAGGGAAGAGCATGGATGAAGGAGAGAGTCCGCATTGAGAGGAACTGCCTAACAAGGAGTCTTCTGAATAATGAAAAGGGGCTTCTCTTAGTATCCGAATCTTCTGACAAAAGCAACGGCCGCCTGTGCGACATCTTGCACATTTGCCAGGGGAAAGTTGTTCAAGTTTAAAAATTCAAAGAGGAGTCTCACGCGACTGACCTCTCTCTCTAATGAAGATTTTTGAAATCTTCTGACGCCTGGCGTCTGGATCCTTGCGCCTAGCGTCTGGATAGTTCCGCGGCGACTGGAATGTTCCGCACGCTAGAAAGGAGACTCGCTCCTGAAACGTTCCGCTTGCGTGGAAGGTCCCGTGCGCCCTAATAGAATCCGAGCGCCTCTGGTCTTGTTATACGAGCCTCTTGCCAGAAAACGTTCAATGGAAGTATCCTTCTGATTGCCATTCTCCTATAAGGTTCCTTAGTTAAGCCGCCTGTTTTCTCTTTGAAGGCGCCTTGCGCCAAGAAAAAGTTCTGGAACGCGGCTCTCACTCCGTTGCTGGAACGCGGCTCGCGTTTATCTGTATGAACGAGGCTCGCGCTAGTCTGATGGAACGCGGCTCGCGCTAGTCTGTTGGAACGCGGCTCGCTGCTGGCTGTTGGAACGTGGCTCGCGCTAGCTTGCTGGCTGGCTCTCAGCCTCTCGCTCAGTGAGTCAGTGTTCTCTTATTCAGAGAACGAGCCAGATCGTACCGAACTTCTAACATGTACATTCTTCGTCTTTTCGGATGTAAGATGAAGAAACGGAAAGAACAGACGCACTTTTTAAAGGCTGCCTTTGCAATGGCTATCCCTGGCAGTCTGGGACGTTTTACAGATCCCGCCGAGGGAACGCCCGATCGGTGGGGATTCTCCATAACCTCCGTAAGGCTTTCGACTTTCCTTCTCCTCTGGGCTTGTGAGTTTGGAAGAGGTTCTAGGCCTGAGAGCGAGACAGAGCCGATCGAACGCACCCTCTACTAATTAGGACGCCTTTCCAATGGCGAACTTGGCAGTCTGGGTACGATCTACAGATCCTGCCGATGGGGACGCCTGATCGGTGGGGATTCTCCATAAACCTCCGTAAGGCTTTATTTCGACTTTCCTTCTCCTCTGGGTATGTGAGCTTGGAAAGAGGTCTAGGCCCTGGGAGCGAAACAGAGCCGAAAACAGAACCGAACGACCCTCCACTGCACTAACAGTAAAATCACTCTTACCTTTCAATAGCTCGTATTTAGAGCTTACCTTCCTTTGTCTTCAAATTGCAATATGAATTTGAAGATTCTGTGAAGTAAGAAGGAGATGAGGATACCACACTACTAGTAATGTTAATGCTCTAACTGCTCGTTAGTACGAGAGCTATATAAACTTCTAAAGGAAAGCGTAACTATTCTTTCCTTACATCGTCAAGAAGGAAGTTAGCTCAATCAATTCTAACATTTACTACACGTTATTATGAATAAATATTAAAATTTTCCTTCTTGCAAACTATGTGATTGTCTACCGAAAAGTTCGGTAGTTACACGTAAACAATTCTTCGAAATTTTCGAAGCCAAAGTTATCAAAACAAATTAATATGCGTATGCCGAACCAAAGATCCAGTACTTCCCTGCAAAAGATAGCCCAGAAGATCGATGGCGATGAAATCCAAAAATCAAGTTCAGGAGAACTGCAAACGTTGTTTACATTCCAAGCGACAGAAAAAATATGATAGAAAACAGGAATGGTTCCTAATCCTGCCACCCAGGGCAGGACGGTAGATCACCTGACCTACCTGCAGCGTGTCCGCGAAATTTGAATTTCTGTCGGGGACGACGGAGTCTTAGCTATGTATATATCTGACAGGTAAGTTGATTGTATGAAAATGCAATTTTAGACAAATTGTCATTTGTTCCGACACGGCATACAAACCTTCGGTCCTTTTACAATAGGAAGACTCACTTCTTGGTGGGTGGAATCTGAGTCTTTTGTGAACAGACTGGTGTTCGCCCAACCTTGGAAGCCTCCCTGGTTGTAAGAGCGAGGAGGGATCCAGCCTCTGTCCGATTGATCGGGGGGGCGGGGTGTGCACCGCAGGATCAATGGTCAGACCTCTGGACCGAGTACTAAGAGAGAGGCATGCGTATCTCTTCGTACCAGCAATGTAAGAACTTGTTCCTGTACAGGAGGCAAATATAAAGTCATGGTTTGGTTTTGACTCTTGTAGGCATCCACTTCCCCCCTTGTAGAAGGAAGTGGTGGATATTCTGCTCCTATCCCTAGTGAAAGGGATAGGATGGGGCTCTGTCATATAGCTCACCTGCATCTCGTCCTCATCCAGCGTAGTGACGACCATAGGCCCTCTGCCCACAGGTAGAGGGGAAGGAAAAGATGGGAAGAGAGAGCCAGTCACTCACTCACTCACACCATCCACACAGTCACACCAGGACTCGATGCTGTTCAGCCTGCGAGGGTCTGGGTTAGCTACACAACTTGTTGAGCAGCCACCACGGGTCCCAAGGAAAATGTATCCAAGGACCTGTGGGCAATATCCCGAAGGTAGAAGGACGTAAAGGTAGTCTGGTTAGACCAGACCCCTGCCTTCAGGACCTGCGCCACGGAGAAGTTCTTACGGAACGCCAACGACGGGCCAATACTTCTGACTTCGTGAGCTCTCGGACGGGACGTACGGATGTCGTCACTACCATCAGCCTCATACGCCCTCCTGATGACCTCACGCAGCCAGAGAAAGAAAGAGTTCTTGGATACTTCTTTCTTGGTGACCCCGGTGCTAACGAAGAGGCGTCGACACTCAGGCCTGAGGTGTCGAGTTCTCTTCAGATAGCGCCGTAGCGCCCTCACAGGACAAAGCAGCATCTCATCCGCATCATTATCGGTGAAGTCCATTAGGGAGGGAATCGTGAATGACTCGAACCTGTCGTCAGGGACCGACGGTTTCTGAGTCTTCGCAACGAAGTTCGGAATGAAATCGAGCGTCACGGATCCCCATCCCCTGGAGTGTCGTACATCATAGGAAAGACCATGAAGTTCCCCTACTCTCTTCGCCGATGCCAGGGCCAGCAAGAAGAGGGTCTTGAGGGTCAGATCCCTGTCTGACGACTCCCGGAGTGGCTCGAACGGTGTTAGCGTCAACTCCTAAGGACGGAGAGGTCACATCCCACGCAGGGGCCTGAGTTGGGGGGTGGGTGGGCAAGACCTTTCGAAGCTCCTCATAAGCAAGGAGATCTCGAACGAGTTCGAGATGTCCAACCCCCTCAGTTTCAGGACGAGCGCCAAGGCGGCTCTGTATCCTTTGACTGTGGGGACTGAGAGGAGCTTCTCTCGGCGAAGAAAAACGAGGAAATCCGCTACCTGCTGAAGAGTGGCTCTGAGAGGAGATAGACCCCGTCTACGACACCAACCACAGAAGACGGCCCACTTCCCCTGGTACACAGCTGCAGAGGGACTGACGGACGTTTCCAGCCATCTCTTGTTGCTGCGCTACGAGAAAAAGCCTCTCGTTCGCAAGAGATGGTGGATAACAGCCAGCAGTGAGACGTAGGGACTGGACTGCTCGTGGTACCGCTCGACGTGTGGCTGGGCGAGAAGGTTGTGCCAAGGGGGAATCTCTCTCGGTTCTCCTGCGAGAAGAGCCAGCAGGTCCGGATACCAAATGGCCTGTGGCCATTTTGGGAGCCACCAGGATCATCCTGAGATTCGGGCGGTGACCAGTGCTCGACTGATCACCTTGCGAATCAGGCTGAACGGGGGAAAGGCATAGGCGAAGAGGTTGTCCCACGGGTGTTGAAGAGCGTCCTCTGCAGCTGCCCATGGGTCCGGCACGGCCGAGAAGAACACCTGGAGCTTCCTGTTGTGCCCCGTCCGGTGGCGAACAGATCCACGACTGGTCGCCCCCACAGGTCGAAGAGCCTTTCCGCCACGTCCTGGTGTAGAGACCATTCGGCTCCTATCACCTGATCCCGACGGCTGAGAGTGTGCTACTACATTCCTCTTCCCTGGAATGTAGCGTGCCGACAGCTCTATTGAGTGTGCCTGAGCCCACTCGTGCACCTGCCGAGTCAACTGGTACAACGGGAGAGACACTAGGGCCCCCCTGTTTGTTGACGTAAGCCACCACCGTGGTGTTGTCGCACATCAACACCACTGAGTGTCCCATCAAGCGGTCCTGAAACTCTTGGAGAGCGAGAAACGCTGCCTTGAGTTCCAGTACATTGATGTGAAGGTGCTTGTCGTTCTCGTCCCACACTCCTGAAGTCAGCAACTCCTCCAGTGTGCGCCCCATCCCTCGGTCGATGCGTCTGAGAACAGCTGCATGTCCGGGGGGGGAGTGCAGCAGCGGCACTCCTCTTAAGAGGTTCCCGTCGTCCAGCCACCAGCTAGGTCCTGCCTCACCTCCTGTGTCAGTGGACACTGGAAAGCTTGGGGGATCCGTCGCCTGCGACCACTCTCCTTTAGTCTCCACTGAAGAGACCGCAGGTGAAGACGCCCGTGAGGGACTAACTTCTCGAGCGACGACAGGTGTCCGATCACGACTTGCCATCGCTGAGCTACCTGTTCCTGCCGAGACAGGAACTGGTTGGCTGCCTCCCTGAATCTGCTGATCCGCGAGTCTGCGGGGAAGACTCGCCCTGCTACCGTGTCGATCAGCATACCCAGGTACTTCATCCTCTGCTTGGGCTCGAGATCGGACTTCTCGAAGTTCACCACGTCCATCCCAGATCGCGACAGAACTCGAGCAGTCGATCCCTGTCCTGTAGCAACTGCGAGCGGGAGCTCGCCAGGACTAACCAGTCGTCGAGATACCTCATCAGACGTATCCCGTGCGAATGGGCCCAAGCAGACACCAGAGTGAACACTCGCGTGAACACCTGTGGGGCGGTTGAGAGACCGAAGCACAGTGCCCTGAACTGGTACACCGTCCCGTCGAGGATGAAGCGGAGGTACTTTCTGGAGGACTGATGAATGGGTATTTGGAAATACGCATCCTTCAAGTCCACTGAAAGCATGAAATCGTTCTCCAGATGGAGTCGAGCACTGAGCGTGCCGTCGCCATCGTGAACCGGGTCTGGCGAACAAAACCGGTTCAGGGGAGAGAGATCTGAGAGAGATCTATCAACCGGGTCGCCAGACCTCACCCGTAGGACTTTTCCAACCAGGAAGAGTCGACTGTAAAAGCCCGGTGACTGATCCGTGACGATCTCTACAGCTCTCTTGCTCAGCATGGTCTTTATCTCCTGTCTCAGTGCTACGTCCTTCGATGACCCTGGAAACGTACGACTGCTGTTGGACCCGGGTTGGAGGTGAGGGGTGGCCGAGATCGAAGGGTAATAGATATCCCTCCCGAAGGACATCTACAATCCAGGGTCGGCGCCGTAGCGCTGCCAAGTTGCCCAATGGCTGGCCAGGCACCCCCCCCCCCCACTTCCGGCAGCAGGTGAGGGGGAACGCCGTCCCTAGCGTTTCCCCCCTTTCTTCGACTTCTTCCCAGAGCCTCCACGGGATGAGGAGGGCTGGGAGGAGGGCTGGTTACGGCTCCCCTTGCCAGAAGTTGAAGAAGACAGAGTCATTCCCCGGGGCTTCGACGCAGCAACCGTCTTAGCCGCCGAGGAAGCGCTAGCCGAGCCCTTAGACTTGGCCGCAGTTCGAGGCTGCCCAGAAGCCTTCGAGACTGCCTGGTGAACCAGACGGTCACTGTCGTCAGTGCGTCGCTGTCCACCGCAGCGTCCACCATCTCTCCTGGGAAGAGAGACGTGGAACTCCGTAGAGGTCCGTTTCGAAGTCCCAACGCCGCTTCACGCCCGGCCGCCCTGGAAAACCCGAGTAAGGACAGCGTCCTTCGTCGGAGAACCAGGTTGGCCCACAGGTTCACCGTCTGGTGGGCAAGGAAGGAGATGGCTCTTCCCCCAGACTGGCAAATTCTCCTGAAAGCCGAGTCATCTTCGGGAGAAATTCCCCCGGAGTTGGCTGCGACCTTAGATACTGTGAGGGACCACAGATCTAGCCAGGAGACGGCCTGGAAAGCTGCCATGGCGGTAGATTCCAGGCCGAGTGCCCTCTTGCTGCGAGAACCACAGGTTCTCGGACAGGAGCTGCTGCAGAGACACACCCGGAGTCAGCCTGGCTAACTCCGGGTTCACCTGCTTTGGGCGGCATCGGGTCTTCAGATGGCACGTAAAAAACCGCCGCTGTCGTAGCAGAGGAGTGGAAGCAGCTTGCTCGACCTGCCAGACTTGAGAGAACCGTCTTGTCCGGAGACAAGCGATTCAACCTGGTCCAGCACTGAGTCCGCAAGCTCCGACCGCGGCAAACCCACCGTCGGTCTGGGTTCCCTCTTCGGGCCCCAGAACGACTCGAGCCGGGACGTGGGCTCGGATGGTGGGAGCGGCGATCCTTCCCCGAGGTCGTTGTGCTGACGAATCAGCGCAATAACCTCGGCAAAGTTCCTCTGGATCTCAGGAGTGACTGCAATCCTGTGGAGTTGGACCGTCCAGTCCCTCGAACAGGAGCACCTCCCGAGACCCTCCTCCCTCAAGGAGAGGAGCAGCGACAGCCCCCTCTCAGTCTCCTCCAACCACCTGTGCGTACGACCTGGCTGGTCCGAGAACCGAGCCTGGAGCGTACGACGCGGTGGTCGGGATCCTGAGGGGCGCACCCCTCACGATCAATCCTCAATACCTCGCCCCTCCCGGTGTAACCTGAGGAGGTTGAAGGTATGGGAGAGGAAGACAGACGCTCTCTCCTCGCTCGCTGGTAGAACCAGCGGGCTTGGAGGACTGCAGGCGATCGCCAACCCGCTGGTGGCGATCGAGCTGCAGACCTAGTCGAGCCGTCTCGCTGTGGAGAACGGCTGGACCTGAGAACAGCGGCCCCGGTCTCGTGTGTCATGAGGAGCCTGGTGCCTGGTCGCCGTAAAACCCGATCGCTCTCTGTGAGAGCGACGGTCCGGCGACCGGCGAGCTCCACTGTCACGGTGAGATCGGTTGCGTATCCTCACGGTGCGTCAGTTCGCTGGTACCAGCCGTGGCTGGTGCCGGCGACGGGGGGACCTCTTCCCAGCCTCAGCCCGTGGCCGGTTCATGGACCCGTCACGTCCGCCCGGGTAGCCGATGCTCGCCGCGAGAGCGAGAGCTGGCCTGGTGAGAGTCGCGTGAGCGGCTGTCACCAGTCTTCCGCTCCGTGCCGTGAACCTGACGCTGAGCGGACTCAGAGGTCTGGTTCCTGGCTGCACGGTCGCTGGTAGGCGACCCGACTACATCGTACCTCTCGCGAACGATGGCCGAGCCGGACCCTGCTGCTGGTGGCCGAACCACTGACAGCAGGTGAGGAAGTGCCGGTGTTAGCCGGCACCCCTCTGGTACCCCGTAGGTCTTATTGCCTTGATGGGAGAAGAGACGGGTCCTGCTCCCGAAGGAACAGGGAGGACCAGACGGGCCCTTAGAAGTTCCCGAAGGAGACTTCTTAGGGGGGGGGGAGGCGACCTTCTTCTTCTTCGGCGGGGGAGCCTTAGAAGAAGAAGGGGAAGAGGCGGCAGACGACGACGACGACGAAGAAGACGATGAAGACGACGACGACACCTTCCTCCTCTTCTTCTTCTTCTTCGTCAACCTCCTCAGGACCGACGTCAGATCTGTCATCCAGGACGGAGCGGGGCTGCTGTTGCCGAAGCAACAGGGCCCGGACGTACCTGTCCCGAACAGACCAGCATCGGGAGCAGCGGCGCCAGGAACGGGAACAACATCAGCAGGTGCAAGCATCACAGGAACGGCAGACGAGGACAGCAGGAGCAGGTACAGGTACAGCAGCGGTGGTCACGGCAGGTACGGCAGACTGTGTGGGAGGTACAGGTGGTCGAACCAGCGGCACAGACATCCTAGGTACCGGTGGGAGGTCCAGGGCGAGATCTTCGGGCACATGAAGTCCGGTCGCGGCAGCACGGCAAACCCAGGTGGCAGGCATCACACTCCCCCGAGTTACGGCGACTGGCCCCTGCACCGATGTAGTGGGTGTTACAGAGACCGCGTGCTGGGTGTACACCAGGTGAGGAGGTGAAGCATAGCCAGGGGTTGTAAGGGTCGTGGTGGTGGTCGTGACCGTTGTATGGGTGACCGCCACGGAGCCAGCGAGATGATAGAGCAGCCCCTGGACACTCGGCACGCCCTGCAGCCCCAACGATGCCCACACCTGTCCGAGGTCATCCTTCGCGGCAACCGCACCTGAGGAGGCAAAAGTCGGGGTGGGTGATTAGAAGGATCCTCTACCCGCTCGCGCGAAGACGAACGGATAGAGGACCCAGAGTACAATCTACGTCAGGGTATCTAGCGCCCCCTCACCACTCGACACGTCAGGAGAGGAAAAGGACCTAGACACCCCCCGAAGGGGAAGGCGCGAGACGTGGAAGTTGAGCGGGCGGCAGGAAAGAAGACGAAGTATCCGTCACCAAAGGAGTCGCGGGAGAGCTTTCCGACGACTCCTTTGCAGGCCTTCGCTTCTTTCCTGCCCTCATAACAAAGTCCACCACTGCGCCCTTCCCGATCCAATCATTACATACATCACAGGGCTCGGCTCGGGTGCTTCGCGCCCCCGACACCGAGCACACAAAATATGAGGGTCAATCTCCGGGAACGATCGGAACTTCCCGCATTTACGCCCTTCGATACCCGGGCAAAGTCTCCGTGGGGTAGCGAGGCGAGGAGATTCCATCATAAATAGATAATTGATTGAAGCAATTTATTATGAAAAGAGAGAATAATTGTACTTACAATAACTCTTTCATACACAATTACAACCAAATACTCAGAAAGCAAACGACGAGAGCGGGGGCGAGAGCGTCGAACACACAGTCCCATCCATGCGACGGCCGAAAGCAAAAGTGATTTGTTTACCTCCCAGTCGCGCGCGCGCGCCTGTCGGACAAGCAGTTAACTACCGAACCCCTTGTTCGAAAGCTTAACGACCTATCCAGCTGCCGCTAGTACCTTCCTATTGTAAAAGGACCTCAGGTTTGTATGCCGTGTCGGAACAAATTGAATTTTCTGCTTACTCTCCTTCCTATTCTCCGCGTAATGGCTGGGATGGTTGCCTACACAAGGATGTGAAGCCTTACCTGCAAAATTTTGAATTTAAGCTGCTGTATAAATGGAACTTATAGCTACGTAATTATTTGGTAAGTTACTTGAATAAAATTCAGAATCTTGGAGTGTGTGGATATGTTTTCAGTTTACTTCGAGGTTTCCTTACAGGAAGGCAGCAACAAGTTGTTATAGATGGGATCTTTAGCAAACCAAGACCTTTCTTGTCTGGAGTTCCAAAGAGTAGTGTTCTTGGTCCACTGTTAGCTTTGGTGTATATTGTACAATATGTATAAGTAATATGGTTGTTGGCTTGGAAAACAAGATTGTCCATTATTTCAATGATGTAACACTTGTGGGTACAGTAGTCACCACTCATGAGAAATGAAGTTACACTTAGTCTCAATCGTGACATAGAGCAGATTAGTGAATGGTGTACTAGTTGGTTGGATAAAAGACTGAACCCCAGTAAAATGAAAACACTATTGACAAGCAGATCTCATACAGATTTTCCACTGTGTCCTTCCCTTCAGGTGGATGGGACTCTGCTGAATGAGTCTGAAGATTTTACTATTCCTGGTGTAACTCATACCTGTACATATTTTACACAAGACTACAATCTAAGCCATTCTGGGTCAGGCTTCACTGGGGGCCAAGAGGAAGCCCCTCTGGGCCCAGTAGGACTCCACACCTTAGGTTAAGCTGAATCTTCTAACTGCAATGACCTCATCTCTGTGCTTTACCTCTAGACTGTAATTTGTTATGCGATTTACAGATTACACATATGAACAATGTTTCAAATTGTTTATCTTGTATCCTGAGCATTTTATATTATTTCTGTTTATGCAATCCAATTGTTTTTAAGCTGGTTATCCCCAACGCATAATTCTTGCTTGCCACTTAGATTTACTGGTAAAGTTTGAGTAAAATTTGACTTTACGTAAACCCAGATCATGTTTTGGATTCAACAATATTTTCCAGTGTTTTAATGTGTGGTATGAATGTTCCAGATACTTATTTCATAAGAAAATAACCTAACCACCCAAACCTTACCTAAACTCACCTATGATACCAGGTACCTATTCTTGTGTATCATCATAATCTGAAAATGTTCCATAAAGTTATCTTAATCTGAATGAGAACTACCAATGGGATAAATGTCCTTGTAATTCGCTCGTTTTGGTTTTTGTTTTCCCCCACCCCTAAAAGTAGGTACTAGGCTAATCTGCTAACAAAAATGATGTCAGAAACATTCAAACCACACATTAAAATTTTAGGAAATATGTACTATTTGCAAGTCCACATGCAATAATGGTATACAGCAAAACAATCCCTTTTGTGTATCTTATAAAAGCAAACAACCTCAGTGGTAATTTTAAGTGATGTCTCCGTGCCTGCTTTTACCTTAGAAATTAATTCATACTGTTTTAGTGCTTTTGATGTAGAAGTGGTCTTTGTTGATCAACTGTTATTTACACCCAAGCCTCTTTACCCAACAACTCCCACCCCACTTTAACAATTTGTACCATCTACACCCACCACCACTAGTAATCCCTTCCCTCAGTTGGTCCCTTCCGTGGAACATATCCATCAGCCTCTCCCAGAGCACAAACATGACCACTTTGTTTACTTGTTCTCCCCCACCCAAAACCCGGAATCCCCAGTCCCCCATCATTGCTGGGTGGAAATACGGTTTAGATTAACGGAAAAATCAATTTCCAAGGTAAAAGCAGGTGAGCCACCATTATTTAGAATTTCCCCAACCTCCCAATGAATGATAGATAAAACGATAGCCTACGGGAAACAATAGGGTAAACAACCACGGACGATCCATCGTCATCAAGCTGGCCAGGCCTTATTCACTCGATATTTAATTGGTGAAACAAGAATACAATTACAACTTTAAGCATACCATTCAAAAGATTAAAGTTTCATCAACATAATGTGATATATGAAAGCCCCATACGAAGTAAAATAAGCATGTGAGCTCTTCGTAAAATATGTTTTCAAGGCAGTTTTGAAATCCAATATGGCGGCAATCGTGTAGCTGGCCGACCTAACTACGGACAATCCACCATCTTTCCCAGCCTTCCCAGCACTCATTTGAACAATGTTAGCGTATATATGTTACATTTATTGATCTTATTCAAGATTGCAGTTGTAATCAGCACAATAAAACATTAGTTTTATTAGTGAAAGTATGAAACTTTTTATTCCCGGGGTCATGGTTTGAATTGAATTCATTTTTACCTTGTAATCTGTGGTTTTATCCTTACTGCCTTCACAACTGAAACTCCACAGTGCTTATTTTATTGTAATTATATACATATTGGTCTTCATTCACTCCACATTGCACTTGAACCACGTTGCTGTTCCTGGTTCCTAAGCACTCACTCTGCAAACACAGTTACGAGCAGCAGACGACTACACTTTATGAGGTGTAAAGCTTTATTCCCTTAATTAACTTACTTTACTCATTATTTAGTTTAACTTTACTTCCACTTCAAAATATTTAATTCATATCTATTATCCCTTATTTGCAACCAAATTAACCCTGAAAAATTACAAATATTTCGGATGTATGTATACTTACGAGCAGACGACGCGAGGAAAAATGACTCATTGTTGCCAATCTAGTGGAGCGTCACACATACACCAATGCATTTACAAACTGTTTCCATGAACTCTAGTTGTCATAGTAATGCAGTACGTAATGATAAAATTGCTGTAATATGTATATATACTACAAACAGATACGCTAATTTCACATATTTCCCCGGTTTTGTGTAAGTCTTATACCAATTGACAACACTGATAAGCAATTAAAGAGCCGTAGTCCCCTTGAATAAGTACGAATAAGTGCTGGTAAGAGGTCGGGGTTACGATTGTTGTGATGATAGTGCCCCAGCGTCTATGGGTACAAGTGGTGTGCAGATTTAGCACAGAATTGGAAGTATGTTGACACAAGAAACTCCGCAAACACCGAGAAGGCGTCAATCTTCAAAACTTTTTAATCGTAAGTAAAAATTTCGAGAGCGTTTTAGGGTTGTGGGCACTGCGTTGGCCACCCTTTTCCATTACCCTCTCTTTAAATCTTAAAATATGGCCTTAATTTCTAACTTTGGAGATAATACTTACTTTGAAAAGAGAGTAGAGGTCTTGAGCTCCTTCTCTCACAACCAACAACTCGTGACTGATGACCATCTCCAGTGTCAGGACGTGTCAAAAGTACTTTTTCGGAGGGTGGCCTAGCCGTGGTAGTCGGTGAGTTGGCCAGTCCACGTGTTGTTTACCCTAGGTAACATGGAATAAGTCTGGAATTCCAATATGCTATAGGCTAGCTATAAGCTCAGGATACAGTAGGTAGTAGGCTAGGTAGAAAAAACTGCATAAAATAGTAAGACACGCCAGAAAAATAAACGGTCTCTGGCAATAAATTCATTACATTAGGTTGATTTTAGGTAGGTACCGTGAAATGGTAAGCCGATGGATGACGCAATAGGCTACTAACCAGTTCTATAGTAGTAAATAAGTCACAATTTTGCTTACCATTGAGCCTCTAAATTGAGAGAGCCTAACAGTATCTTACCCTAGTCTAGTATATCTTCAGGATGATCTAAAAAATTGCCTAGGCCTGTCTTTCGATAGACTATGCAATAGGGTTAGCTATGGTAAGCCGACGCTGTGATAAAACTTGCATCAACAAATAGGTATACAAGCTACTATAGGTATGTAGGCAGGTAATTACCTAAAGATCCAGGTCCAAGCTTCGAACTACATGAAGAAAGCTTAGCAGGCTAGCAGCTTAATAAATGAAAAACGAGCAACAACCATGGGGACCGGTAGTCTCCGTAGTGGTGACAGTCGACATTACAATCTCTCCCAGTTAAGTGACACCTCACACCTTCGTAAACACAACACAGCAGAACCTTTTTCCATACTTTGAACTGACGCTATGATAATTTAGGTCACGTTAGACAGTTCTCTACAGGTTTAGTTCTCTATACTCTATTAGTACTGTACCGAAAAGAAAGACGGATATATTATAATTTTTAACTTTTAAAACATTATATTATTAATAATATGTTAAATAATAATTTTAATAATTGCGTACTTGCATTAGATTCAACAAAACATGAATACAAAAAGTGGATATATTATAGTCTGCATGGCCATAACGCCGCTCTGTGTTTACACCGAAACGTACCTGGTTGGATTTACTTCAAGTCAACGTGTTTAGTGGTATCCTCCAATTTACGAGAGCTAGTGTCCAAAATTATACCGTAAAGCGAGTAAAATAATTTATGAATTGTCATTTAATTTAAAATTACAAAATTCTTGCATAACTAATAAATCGAAATATGCTTTAGCGACATACCATATCTCACTATACATCAGTCCGTATTTCAGAATCATTACTTCATGATAGTAGGCGTTTTCAAAATATAACCCATATGAATTGGCCTATATTTATACTTTTATAGTAATTATAGAAGTTGTACCTTGAATTGAAGGTATGATGCGACATTACTACGACATAACGGACAGCATATGACGGACTTTATAAAGGGACATTTAGGACCCTGTGAAATACGTTAGAAACTCCAGTGTCTTAAAGAAATACGCTGCCAATAAGAATAATCGTATTTTGGTAAATTTACTGATGTATATATTTTTAAATTCACACAAGTTATTTTATGATTAATTTTATCTGTCTATTACAAGAGAAACAACAGACGACTATAAGTAAAATAAGAAGCACGATAGTGAAATACATATTTTGTCAATCAATTAAATGCGAGAGAGCCATAAGCCTATATGAATAGGAATACAATAGTAAGACGCAGTATAACCACAGACTAGCGTCAACGAAATAAGCTCTTACAAAATTACAGTCAATTATTAAGTTACCGAAAATTTTCATGGAACGGTCGGCTTGTGTTTTTCAAACTTCACTGAATGTAAATGTTTACTCACAGACCCATTTATAAGTAAACGGAGTCAAGACTAACTGTAATCGGCAAGTGGTTACCAATGTACACTGCTTCTCACAGACCTAAGGTTTAAAAATCTTTCAAATTTTGGAAAAGAAACTAACTACATTTTAGTTATCCAACAATTTGGCAAAGGATTTCTTTAACATTTATAAAAGAGTTAAGGATTTTATGCTAATAATTTGCTTTTATTTATATTTTGTCGTTATTACTTGAGCTGTTCAAAATGAACGAGTTACCACGGAAATCAGGAGTAACAAAAACATTAATAGGGCCCTACGACTCTTTCTGTATGCATTTTAATATTACATAAAGCACTAGTGTTTAATATTTACCATGTTCTTAAAAATGTGATAATTACCGTACCATCTACTCACATGGTCTACTGTCTGTCTCTAATGTCCATAGTAATATTATCATGTCTAGTTCACTTAACTGATTCTAGGTACTCAACTGCAAAAGGCGGCCCAAGCAGTGGCGATTCTACCCCTCAAAAAGTTGGGGGGCCAACTCTGGGGCAAAGATAATTGTTGGGTGGCCATCATAGGAAAGGTGACAGTAAAAATAATTACAATTTTGGAAACATTTTGAAACTCATGGAGGAATGAATTTGACTAAAGGTAAAGGTTCATATAGAATTTTGTTTGATTCCTAAGCAAAACAACTGTAAAGCATCCATCTGATATTTTACCTGACTTGCATGATATGAAAATTTAACATTCAAAACTATATGCAGTTCCAAACAATACGCAAACATTAATGAATGGATAGTATGCATAAATATAATACACATTTGAACCAAATAAAGAAAGGTAGTAACTATATGAAATGAACTGATATACATGGGGCATGTCATGACAATTCTGAAAAGGTTCAGTTTGACATTCAAAACTAGGTACGATCCCAACCAATATGCAAATTATTAAAGAATGTTAAGTTTATGTAATACACATTTGCACAACTTAAAGAAAGGTACTAACTAATGAAATGAATAGACAGATATGGACCATGTCATGACCATTCTGAAAATACTGGTTTGACATTCAGAACTATATACAATCCCAAACAATATGCAACTATTAAAGAATGGCAAGTCTATATAATGCACATTTGAACAAAGTAAGGAAAGGTATTAATTAATCAAATAAACAGACAGATATGAGGCTTATCATGAAAATTCTCAAAATGTTTCGACATTCAAAACTACATACAATTCATAACAATATGCAATCATTAAAGAATTTTAAGTTTCTTTATAATACACATTTGAACACAAAACAGATATGGATCATGTCGGGACAGTTCTCAAAATGTTTAGTGCAGTTTGATTCTTCGATTATCATGTCGGCTGTCAAACACATCTTTAAAACTAAGTCAATACTCTCAGCCCGTTT
>NC_087208.1:66450277-66532777 GCF_015104395.2 Macrobrachium nipponense | reverse complement strand
CAGACTTATGTTCATCAACTCAGGTGTGAGGTAATCTTGTAAGTAATTAAATTAATCAAAAGGGCCTCACTCCATCAACAACCTCAAAAGTCTAAGTATTTCCCTGATTTCAGAAGTCTAAGTACTTCCCTTGTTCTAAGTCACTTTAAGTAAATTGAAGGAAAACAGCTTAATTACCACTCTATGTTTCTACCTAAACTAATCATAAATATATGCATGTATACTGGTGACAAATAAAATACTTATAAAAACTTTAATTATAAAAATTTATTATTAAACTCAAAATTTATAAGTGAAATTACTGGGAAAATTACTGTTACTTGAAAACAAAGTAAAGTTTGATTAATTCTTGAATCAATTAAGTAAATTTAAATCAACATTAATTTATCACAAAATTCAAGAAAATTAATTCAATCAAAATTCAAAAGTGTTAGGCAATATTTAAAATTTGGAAATGAATTCACAAGTGCTAAACACCAATGAAACTTGAAAAGAATTCTAAGTAATGAAAATAACTAAGTCAACTAAATTGTGAATGCAAATGAAAACACAGAAAATGTGGAAAATACCAAAATTGCAAAACGCACTAATCACACAGAATATAAAATAAAAAGACACACTTCAACAAGAAAATGGATAAATGCACTTCAAATGAAACAAACACAACACAAAAATTTGCAATGTATAAAAACGTAAATTTCACCAAATCATTATAACTATTAGTTATTAGTTTTTTTTACCAAACCACCTTTACTATTAGTTATTAGTTGCAACTAATAAAAATATAACACACGTTACCTTCTTGGTATACCAATTTCCTTCTTTCTGCTGCAGCTTGTTCAAAAAATTCACCACAATTCACAATATTTCTCAAAAACAGGTTATTCTTCTCCAACTCTACTGTAGGACTAATCCTCAATGGTTTGTTTGTACCTACAGGACAAGGAATAAATGGCACACCAACTTCATTCCACAACAGAACATGTACACCTTCCACAGCCAGTGAGTCCTTTACAGCAAAATCAACATTACATTCCCTGTCACCAATTCACATGACAGGTGTAACCGGCATATAGGAGTTACTTCCTCTCCTCCAAAATAACTGAACCTCCTGTGAGACTCTTCTCCAACTGAGGGTGAGAACCACGCACTACCACACTATGGTTACTCCTTGTATCACGTAATATATTGACTGGTACCTGCACACTTCCTCCTTGAGTTGACAGCATACCCTCATAGATATATGGCTTAAAAGCCTCCACACTGCTAAGCCACTCACTGCTTGAGATAACATTTCCACTGGTTGCTAAACATTCAGCTTGTTTGGTTTCATTCTTCTCTGGAGTCTGATTCTTTCCCACACTGCTCTTTGTAGTTTGCTTCACCTGGTCACCTTTCACAACTTAACCAACTGGCTTTGACTGCTGTTGATTCCGGTAACACTTTTGACTGAAGTGTCCTACTCTTCCACACTTGAAACAGACAACATTAGGTTTCTGTAACTGTCTTGAAAAACTGGATGAGGATTTCACATTAGCTTGCTGAGTTGTATTACCTTGTGAGCTCTTGGTAGTATCACTCGTAGGTTTCCCATTAAATTTGTTCCTGTTATTTGGATAAGACTTAAAACCTGGGCGTTGTTGATTCTGGTACTTGACATTGTAATTACGTTTGCTACTAATTATATTGTAATCTTCACTCAGTGTAGCAGCTTTGTCAAGTTTCTTCACCTCTCTCTCTCTCAAATAGGCTCTTATATCTTCACGAATTCGCTTAAGATACTGTTCAAGAACAAGTAACTCTTCTAACTCATCAAAAGTTTTAACTTTAGCAGCTTCTAACCAACGTTTGAAACACCTTCTCACTTTGTATGCATAATCTAAGAATGTTCCCTTCTCATCTTTTCTTAAACTTCTGAATCTTTCATTGTAGTACTCTGGGGTCATCTGGTAAACTTGTAGCACACTGTGTTTAAGTACCTTGTAGTCTTTACACTGATCAGCTGTTAAGGCTAGATAAGCACTTCTCCCTTTTCCAATTAAGACACTTTGTAGCAAAACTGACCATTTATCTTCTGGCCATCCCATACCTGAAGTCACTTTCTCAAAGTGATAAAAAAACTCATCTGGAGCTTCTTCAGTAAACTTAGGGATTAACTTCTGTACTCTTACTACATCAAATACAGGGTCTTGATTACCTTGATAAGGGTTAGACGGTGTCACAGGTATTGTGGATCTAGCTCTTATCAATTCCATTTCCCTTTCATGTCTTGTGATTTCTTTTTCCTCTTTTTTCCTTTCTCTTTCCTCCTCTGCTGCTTTTTCTTCTTCTCTTTCTCTTCTTTCTTGTTTTTCCCTGTCTATTCTTTCTCTTTCAGCTTGCATTTTCAGCTTTATCAAATTCTCTTCTGCTTCAATGCATCTAAGCTCTAACTCTGCACCACTTTTCTCTTTCTTTTCTGTTTGCTTATTCATAAGATCAGCACGTGCTACATTCAACAACTCTTGAGCTAATTCTAACTCTTCTTCATCAGTTATTCTACCAGAGTTTATCAATGATTCCATAGCAATACATCTTATTTGTGCCTTTACCATACTAGTAAGACACATAACCACCACATGCCACTGCTAAAGCGCTCCACTGTGCCTTAGTCAGAGTGGTTTCAGATAACACTTGGATGGAAGGGGCTGCTAAAAATTCCTGAACCTTGAACTGAGCCATTTTCTCTAAGTTATCAACTTACAATGCAATATAATAAATGCAAAACAAAAACTATATGGTCACTCTCCTAACAAAATATATCCCTAACACCACCAGTATATACTAGAGTGATAATGAAATCTACTTGTGACGAAGTGCCAAGTATCTGGTTACTACACTTACCATTCATTAATTGTTACCTCACAACAGCCAAACACCTGAACCTTCATCACAGGTACTAAACGACTGAATACTCTAAAGGCAACAGTGATCCCTTAAACAACTTACCAGTATTGCAGAAAATCAGACTATGTTCATCAAAACAGGTGTGAGGTAATCTTATAAGTAATTAAATTTATCAAAGGGCCTCACTCCATCAACAACTTTAAAAGTCTAAGTATTTCCCTGATTTCAGAAGTCTAAGTATTTCCCTTGTTTTAAGTCACTTTAAGTAAATTGAAGGAAAACAGCTTAATTACCACTCTATGTTTCTACCTAAACTAATCATAAATATATGCATGTATACTGGTGACAAATAAAATACTCACAAAAATTTTAAATATAAAAATCTATTATTAAACTCAAAATTTAAAATTAATTCAATCAAAATTCAAAAGTGTTAGGCAATATTTAAAATTTGGAAATGAATTCACAAGTGCTAAACAACAATGAAACTTGAAAAGAATTCTAAGTAATGAAAATAACTAAGTCAATTAAATTGTGAATGCAAATGAAAACACAGAAAAATGGGGAAAATACCAAAATTGCAAAAAGTACTAATCACACAGAATATAAAATAAAAAGACACACTTCAACAAGAAAATGGATAAATGCACTTCAAATGAAACAAACACAAAACAAAAATTTACAACGTATAAAAATGTAAATTTCACCAAACCATTGTAACTACAGGTACTATCCGACTTACAACCTACTCGACATACGACCACTCGTACTTACAACCTTACTTCAGACAGTTGACCATTGAGTTACTTGGCACTGTGCCATCTCATGAGAACTCTCATCACTCAGGCATGAGAACTCTCATCACTCAGGCAGCATCAGTTTGAGTTACCCTGCCCTATCTGCAGCATCATTTGGTATTAACTGTACTGTAGACTGAATTGCAAACCAATTTACGTAAGAATCGACTTCTGACATGCATGCAAGAACCTAACCCCATTTAACTCAATGCCTGATTGTACGTAATATATACTATTACATAAATGATTAAAATGTATTAGTAGAAGTACATTATCGGTAAAAGATTTGAAATAATGATTGTACATTACATTACAGTACTAAGTAGGCACTTATATAGCAAAGGTTTGATAGTATACCTTACCCAGTATGTTGGCCACTTTCTAAGGTTCGACTTACATCCATTCCGACTTACAACCAGTGGGTCGGAACCAAACTTGGTTGTAAGTAGGATAGTACCTGTATTAGTTATTAGTTTTTACCAAACCACTGTTACTACTAGTTATTAGTTGCAACTAATAAAAATATAACACACTTTACCTTCTTGGTATACCAATTTCCTTCTTTCTGCTGCAATTTGTTAAAAAAAATTCACCACAATTCACAATATTTCTCAAAAATAGGCGCCATTACACACTTTACAATGTTTGTTCAGATTCCACAAAAAGCACTAAATAATACTAAATAACTCTAAGAAATATCAAATCTGAAATCCAAAAGTTACGAGTGACCATTCAGTAAGTATTAAATCATTACGTTACTTTGAAATCAAAAGTGCCGTGCGATGGAGAGAGAGAGAGAGAGAGAGATCTGAACGCCAGGAATCCAAGTCTATATTGAAACCTTTTCTCTCTCCTTGTATGGGCAACTCAAAAGACTGACAGGCTCAAAATGTTTTGGGGCATGCGAAAGATGATGCAATCCTTCTAGAAGCTTCTAAAAATGACGCTACTTTACAGAAAAATTGAGATATCTATCTACATGTTGTTTTTGGCAAAGACGTACACATATGAAACCCGTCTGCTCAACAATGACATGTACTGGACCGAAACAGACTCGAGCTAGCAAGATGATTGACATGCTTTTAAAAACAACATGGAGACTCGAGTTCCTCTAATCTCAAGGCGATGAAAAGTTACTGAAACAACTCTAGCTTTGAATGGGCAAAGTTAATCTCTCTCTTTCTTTACATTCTACGTTATATACTTTTAAAATATATTTTGTGAAATCTGAACACACATTTCAAGATATCCTAGCTAAGGAATCTGAAAAAATGTTGCAAAACTCTATATATAACATTTTATGCAATCAAAGAGGGGATATATGCATTTTGAAAGTAGCAACATATAATATATATATATATTAGAGTAACGTAATTTTCCGATTTATTTAAGTCAACCTTGTTCTAGATTTAAGTACATTATTTCTTAAGGCAGTTAATGTTAAGTGTTTAGTGTTTTGTTTACGCTATAGTTTCTCGCCTCCTCCCCGCTCACTTAATTGCTTGAAACTATCGTGTTAACGATTGTGGTTGTTTATTTTTTCGAGTGCGGCAGGACTCCTATGAGGTGACTTTGGAAAGACGGTGCCCGGCCTAAAGTTAGTTCGGGCCTTCCTTTGCTTCCTGATACCTCTGCAGCTGGCGATTATTGGAAATCCTTGAATCTTGTTTTTGGAGCTGCCCTTCGCAGGTACACTTCTGTCACCTGCGACGTCGTGTGACCTGTATTCGACGCAGTTGACTTCGTCACCTTGAAGACTTCGGTCGTTTACTGCCACCTTAGTGGATAATATATATATATTTCCCTAGGGTATTGAGTGCCATCGTGTTTTGCTGGCACTAGAGGAGCTTTGGGCAGTCATCAGTCTATCTCCAAGGACACCTTAAGCTGCTGCTGAGGGAGCATTCTGGCTCGTGAGGTGTCAAGTAGGGAGACAGATACCAGGTAGGAGTTTGTCTTTGTGTTGTCGGGCAGGACCTCCTCCGACTCACCTGTACCTGTGGTTACCTGAGTATTCATGTCCTCCCTCGTCTGCAGAGCTGAGATGTATTGGATCACGGCCTCCGTAAAAGGCGATTTGAATTTATTTTGGATTGAAGTTTCCCCTGTTTTGTGTGAGGAGTTTGTTGTTATATATATATCTTTTTCTATACAATATTTAGAGACTCTGATGGTCCTTATGGCCTATCGGCCTTGGTGTTTATATTGTAATTCAGAGGTAGGAATTTAAGTGTTTTCCTCCACTTTTATCCTTCACCTTCTTTCTTTCGTTTATAGTTATAGGTATATTTGGATTTTGGCCTGGCCAGCCATTGTATGGATATATTCCTGTTTAGACGTATTCTTGTGTTTGTTCTCTCTCATGTTTCTATCTAGGGCTTAGTTTTCTTAGCGTTTAGGGATCCTACGGGATTATTTGAGGACTAGTGTACGTCCTTTTCAGTCACAAGGTTGACTTAATGTTATTTTTGTTGTGAATAAATATTGTTGAGTTTCCCTTTTGTTTTCGTCTCCACTGACCATTTTACGCAGGGTATTTTTGAACATCACTGAGAATATAAATAGTGCAATAAAAGAACTGCACCAGGACCCAATAAAGGGGGTCCGTAACAAGTTGGCGACCGTGACAGGATATTCTCAGGGATACTCGGTATCTTGGTCTGTGGAGCGACAACTGGGGGGGGGGGGGTGGTCTCTTCAATATTTATTTTGTAGTATTTGCCTTTCTCCCTGTACACTTTATTTTTTGGCATAATGGAAGAGTTGTTTTTGATCCTGCCGAATATTTGGGGTCGGCCGATTGTATAAAGCATTTGCCCGTATTGAGTAGGAAGCATTTAATTTCTTGTGCTCAGTGGTTAGGTGTTCCGCTGAAATCTGCGGGCACTAAGAGGGAAATATTGATGGCAGTAAGAGAGAAAGATTTTCTCAAGATTTAGCAGAGGCCTGGAAATTTGATTAACGAAAGTCGAGAGGACAGTGATGATGAAGGTAGTACGTTTGATGTAGATTCAGAGGAGGAAAAATGAGTGTGAGAGCAGGTTTGACTTTGTTTGAGGATCCTCCCGCGCCACAGGTATTATTTTGAAGGTCCATCTAATTTACCTAAATCTAATTTGTCTACTAATCCTTTTTTGCCTTCCCAAATCCTATGCCAGAGGGACCTCTGGCTCCTATTCAATGTTTGGTAGAGTCTAAGGAGGAGGTAGAATATAAGTTAATTTGCAAACGCATCGAATTGAGGAAATTGGAATTTGAGGAGAGAACGAGAGGGCGAGGCGTCACGAGCTGGAGGTAGCTAATATAAATTTACAAATGGCAAGGTTGCAGGGGACCAATATGATCAGTTCCCCTAAGAATAATTTTAATGATAAATTTAATTTAGGTGCGGCATTAAAGTTAGTGCCAGTCTTTGATGAGAAGAACGTCCCTGAATTCTTCAAGGCATTTGAACGGGTTGCCACCGATTGTCTTGGCCCTCTGAAATGTGGACGGTATTGATACAGTGTAGATTGGTTGGCAAGGCAATCCGGGTATACAATGCCTTGGAGGAAGGAATTGCTCGGGACTACCAGAAGGTCAAAGCACTGATCCTAAAAGCCTATGATTTGGTACCCGAGGCTTATCGTCTGAAATTACAGGAATTACAACAAACACCCTTCTCAATCCTTTGTTGAATTTGCACGGGTCAAGGAGGAACAATTCGACGACTGGCTAAAGAGTCGTCAGGTAGTGTCTTTTGCTGCGTGAGGGAATTGTTGCTCCTTGAGGAATTCAAGAAAGCGTGTAGCAAGGAGTTGAGAGTTCATCTCGAGGAGGTTAAGGCTATAAAACTGAATGATGCGCCCAATGGCAGATGAATATGTCTTGACTCATTGTTCTGGAAACTGGTAATTTTGGTTATCAAGATATGAATAATCCCTCTTCTCGGGTCGTCAGTAATGGAAGGAGAGTAGAAACCATTTCGTCGTCTGTCTCTAATATTCCTAAGGGTAATAATGACCATTCTTTTACAGGTGACAGAAATGTTGGTGGAGTCCCTCGCAGGGCCTCCTCCTCCTCGTATCTTTGTTAACAAGGTATGCCTAATTCAGGCAAGAATACTATAACAGGTATAATGATAACAGAGGTACTGGACGTAGAGGAACCTGTTTCTGGTGTGACAAACCAGGTCATTTCCAGCACCAGTGCAATGCACGTAGGAGGTATCTGCAGAGAAATGGTCAGAATCCAATTTCATTAATTTCCAACAGGTCTGGTTTTAGTAATAAGGTTGAAAAAACTGAAGTAGTTAGCAGTAGGGAGATAGTAATGATAATTCATCCCATAGCAATAAAAAATTGTGACTCGATTTTGACAAATATGTCTGGCCAGGTAAAATAATTCATAAATCTAAAAACTATCAATGTGAAGTTTTTGAGGGACACTGGTTCAGCTCGGTCTCTGGTGTTGAGTGAGACTTTGAATGGTTTACAAGAGCGTTCAGGTAATTATGTCGTTCTGGAGGGTTTCCCGAACACTGTTGTTTCTGCTCCGTTGGTGGATGTCAGGTTGTCTTTTCCCGGATATGATAGGGTTACTGAGTTGGCCGTTGTCGATAATCTCCCACCCCATACCTGGTATTGACGGTATTTTGGGAAATGATATGCTCAATAGTGAAGGTCGGGAATTATTTCCTATTTTGTCTGTTCATGCCCATCCTGTTTTCTGTAACAACCCGTGCCACAGCAAGAGCTGCTGAATCAATTAATGATGATGAATTATTATTTAGTAGTTTAGAAGTAGATGTAGATAGGCCCGGGTCTGTAGATAGTAGTGATAGTCATATTATATTAATGATGTTCTGAAACCTGATTGGGATCGTTTGGCTTTCATGAGGCCCAGAAAACAGAATTTAATTTTGAGTTAGGTGATATCAATGATCTAACTAAGCCTCGGTTTGGTATAATCAATAATTTGTTGTACAGATTTAGTAGACCTTCGACAGATGATCTGAGCAATACTTCTCGGATCGAGCAAATTGTGGTCCCTTCCCATTTCCGTGAATCAGTAATGAGTCTCGCTCACGACAATTTCCTTTCAGGTCATTTTGGGGTATGGAAGACTTTCCGTAAATTAGCAAGATATTTTTGTTTTGGTGGCCTGGAATGAAATCGTCTGTGAAGCGTTTTGTGAACGAATGTGAGGTTTTGTCAGGTTATGGGAAAAACCAAATCAAATTATCCTAAGGCTCCTTTAAATCCTATTCCTGTCATCGGCAACCATTCTCGGAATTGGTGATAGATGTGGTTGGTCCTTTGCCGAAAACTAAGTCTGGTTATATTTATCTATTAACAATTATGGATAGAGCCTCTAGATTTCCCGAAGCTTTCCCTTTGAGACGGATAACCTCCTAAAGTAGTTTTGAAAAATTAATGGAATTCTTTTCCAGGTACGGTCTCCCCCGTGTTATTCAGACCGATTGCGGTACGAATTTCACAAAGTAAAATGTTTAGAGGTAAGTGTGCTGAACTGGCCATTCAGCACATTACGAGTGTTCCGTATCATCCGGAGAGTCAAGGTGTGGTGGAGAGGTTTCACCAGACATTAAAATCTATTTTGAAGAAAAAAAATTGTTATGAACACGGAAGCGAGTGGGACAAAGCACTGCCGCTCGCACTGTTCGCTCTAGGAACTTTATCCCAATGCCTCCACAGGTGTAGCTCCCTTCGAACTGATTTTTGGGCACAAAGTCCGTGGGCCCTTTGGACATTTTTTGTGAAGTATTAGGGTCAATCGAAGGGGAGATATCAAAATAAAATGGGAGAATTTGTGTGGATGATTGAGAAAGAGAATGTTCAGTGCTTGGAAGTTTGCTCGGATAATTTGAATTATTCTCAGGCTAAAATGAAGGCTAACTTTGACAGGAACACTAAAGCCCGTTCTTTTGAACCAGGAGAATTGGTTTTGATTTTGAGTATGGACCCAGACAATTTTCTTGAACCTAGATATAAGGGTCCGTGGAAAGTTTTGAGGAAATTGTCCGAGGTGAATTACGAAATTGAAGCTCCCGGTTCAAGCAGGAAGTGTAAAGTTTTTCATGTAAACAGGTTGAAAGCGTATCATAGTAGAAGTGTTGATCCTTTAACAGTTGTCTCTGAGCCAGTATCTGTAGCTGTGGAATTTCCTCCTCGGGATTCGGATGATTTAATTAGTCAGGTTTCTTCAGATGCTCTTTTTTTCTAATATACAAAAATGTTTAGAAGTTTTACAGGAAGGTCTGAAACATTTGGATCCTCATCAAAGAGAGGATGTGTTTAATCTAATTTATTCCTTTTCAGATTTATTCCGAGACTCTCCTGGTAGAACTAATTTTCTTTGCCATGATGTAGATTGTAGGTAGTGCCTCCCCAGTTAAACAAAAGTCTTTATCGGTTAAATCCTGTAAAGAGGGATTTGTCGAAAAGGAGATTAAATATATGTTGGAGCACGACCTCATTCAGCCATCAGTCAGTCCTTGGAGTTCCCCTATTGTTCTTGTTGAAAAAGCTGACGGGAAGTTCCGCATGTGTGTGGACTATCGAAAGGTTAATGCCCACACCAAAAATGACTCTTTTCCTTTGCCACGTATTGATGATTGCCTCGATCAGATAGGTTCTGCCAAATTTATTACGAAACTAGATTTGCTGAAGGGTTATTGGCAGGTTCCGTTATCTGATCGAGCCCGTGAAATCTCGGCATTCGTAACTCCCTTTGGTTGTATGAATGCAAGGTTATGCATTTGGATGAAAAATGCCGCGTGTACTTTTCAGAGGCTTATGAATAGGGTAATTTGTGGTTTGAAAGGAACTGAAATTTATGATGATTTGGTTGTATATAGCAATGATTGGAGTACGCATATGGTAAGATTGCGTAAGGTATTTGAGGCCCTTAGGTCTGCTGGTTTGGTATTAATTATCAAAGTGTGAATTTGGCAAGGCAAAGGTTTGTTATTTGGGTCACGAGGTTGGTTTGGGTCAGGTGGCTCCGAAACAAGCTAA
Organism: Macrobrachium nipponense; assembly: GCF_015104395.2. Classification (NCBI taxonomy): domain Eukaryota; kingdom Metazoa; phylum Arthropoda; class Malacostraca; order Decapoda; family Palaemonidae; genus Macrobrachium; species Macrobrachium nipponense. Next base: position 66,522,075 of record NC_087208.1, on the reverse strand, counting down.
CCTCGAGGCTATTATTAATTTAAAAAGGCCTGGTAGTATTAGAGAGGTGAGAAGAGTTCTGGGAATGTCTGGTTATTATCGCCGTTTCGTGCAAAATTTCTCTGATCTTGCTCAAAAAACAACCTCTTACTAACCTTTTAGAGAAGGGTAAAAAATTTTGTTGGGGTCTAATCAGTGTGAGGAAGCTTTTAATAAGCTTAAAACCATTCTAATTTCGAAACCTATTTTGACTTCCCCAGATTTTCCAGAAACCTTATCCACCATTAGGGGGGGGGGGGCAGTAGATGCCAGTGATGTGGGTATAGGTGGTGTCCTTTTCCAAAGGGACGATGAAGGTGAGGTACACCCCATATCTTATTTTAGTCGGAAGTTATTGGTGGGCTGAAAGGAGGTATTCTACCATGAAAAGGAAGCTCTTGCTTTGGTCCGTACCCTTATACATTTCAAACATTATGTAACTAACTTTTCTCTTCCATAGAGATCTGGACGGATCATAACCCGCTTGTTTTCATTGAGCGTATGAAAGGAGCCAACCAGAGGATCTTGCGTTGGGCTCTCTTGCTTCAGGAATTCAAGCTGGTTATTAAGCACATAAGGGGTCTGAAAATAAGATTCCTGACGCGCTCACGAATTTGATATGTTTGCCTTACTCCCTCGTACGCTGCCCTGCTCGCTCCGGTGTGTATAAAAAAGTTTTTTTTTTTTTTTGTGACACTGTAAGTCGAGGTGTGTATACGTAAGTTTCCTTCCTTGATTTTTGCGAGTTTTGTCTGTATTGTTCAGATTTGTTTTGTATGCTATGTGAAGATTTGGTTGTTAGTCTTTTCCTGTTGTCGTTGTTTAGACTTTAGTTATTTATTTCTTTGTTTATATACCATGTTTTGACTTTGCTGTTTAAATCTAGTTTTATTTTCAGGCCAGTAACTTTTGTCTTGTTTTTTTTTTTTTTTTTTTTTTTTTTTTTTTTTTTGTCTTTTGTTGGTGGACCTTAATGTTCCTGTTTTCCAGGTCCTATGTTCTTGTTATAAATTTTTTTTTTTTTTTTTTTTTTTTTTTTTTCTCGGGGAGGAAGGTATTAGAGTAACGTAATTTATTTTCCGATTTATTTAAGTCAACCTTGTTCTAGATTTAAGTACATTATTTCTTAAGGCAGTTAATGTTAAGTGTTTAGTGTTTTGTTTACGCTATAGTTTCTCGCCTCCTCCCCGCTCACAATTAATGCTTGAACTATCGTGTTAACGATTGTGGTTTGTTTATTTTTCGAGTGCGGCAGGACTCCTATGAGGTGACTTTTGGAAAGACGGTGCCGGCCTAAAGTTAGTTCGGGCCTTCCTTTGCTTCCTGATACCTCTGCAGCTGGCGATTATTGGAAATCCTTGAATCTTGTTTTTGGAGCTCGCCCTTAGGAGGTAACACTTCTGTCACCTGCGACGTCGTGTGACCTGTATTCGACGCAGTTGACTTCGTCACCTGCGACTTCGTCGTACTGCCACCTTAGTGGATATATATATATATTTCCCTAGGGTATTGAGTGCCATCGTGTTTTGCTGGCACTAGAGGAGCTTTGGGCAGTTCATCAGTCTATCTCCAAGGACACCTTAAGCTGCTGCTGAGGGAGCATTCTGGCCCTCGTGAGTCAAGTAGGGAGGACAGATACCAGGTAGGAGTTTGTCTTTGTGTTGTCGGGCAGGACTCTCCGACTCACCTGTACCTGTGGTTACCTGAGTATTCATGTCCTCCCTCGTCTGCAGAGTGAGATGTATTGGATCACGGCCTCCGTAAAGCGATTTGAATTTATTTTGGATTGAAGTTTCCCCTGTTTTGTGTGAGATTTTGTTTGATTTTTTTTGTTTTTTTTTTTATATATATCTATTTTTCTATACATATTTATAGACTCTGATGGTCCTTATGGCCTATCGGCCTTGGTGTTTATATTGTAATTCATAGGTAGGAATTTAAGTGTTTTCTCACTTTTATCCTTCACCTTCTTTCTTTCGTTTATAGTTATAGGTATATTTGGATTTTGGCCTGGCCAGCCATTGTATGGATATACTCCTGTTTAGACGTATTCTTGTGTTTGTTCTCTCTCATGTTTCTATCTAGGGCTTAGTTTTCTTAGCGTTTAGGGATCCTACGGGATTATTTGAGGACTAGTGTACGTCCTTTTCAGTCACAAGGTTGACTTAATGTTATTTTTGTTGTGAATAAAATATTGTTGAGTTTTCCCTTTTGTTTTCGTCTCCACTGACCATTTTACGCAGGGTATTTTTGAACATCACTGAGAATATAAATAGTGCAATAAAAGAACTGCACCAGGACCCAAAATAAAGGGGGTCCGTAACAATATATTATATATATTAAAAATATAAATATATATATTATATATATAATATATATTATTATATTATTATATATATATATAATATATATAAAGATAAACCTAAATCTAGACGGCAGAATCATACCAGTGTCAACACACTTCAGTAAATAAGCACCAATGAAGCAATTTCTGACGATCCAAACCTTTCCCTTACCACTGGTGATTATGCTTGGTAAAAGCTGCTAGAAAGTTACAGTAAACAAAGATAAGTTTATTATAAAATTTTACCGATTTGATAAAAAAATATTTCATATACTATTATATATCTATATATATATATATATATATATATATATATATATATATAGATATATATATATATATTACACACACACACATACATATACTATATAATACACTCATGAGGTACTGAACAGTATGGGACTACGAATATAGCAGACAACCCGAAAGAGAATTAAAATTGAAAGTACTTAGAGCTGCGATGGTATTCCAACACATTCTTAAGGGAATATACGTATGTACATATGTATAAATACATATATGTTTGAGTGTGTGTGTTTATATGTTTAACACAAAAACACCCCATCACAAGAACTGACCACAAGTAAGCGCGAGCGTTAGAATATCGAAAATTTACCACAAAAATACATCATGAAGTTTTTCTTTTTATTTGTTATTATTTTGTTTTACGGTTTCTTCCTGGAAGGCATTACTTTCACTTTTCCTCTTGTTACTTTTACTTTTTGTTCTTACTTTCAAATGCGTCCTCAGGATGCTGGAACTTTGTATGCGGCGACTTGTTCACACATGTAGTGTTTTACGTGGATACGTAAATGGATGATATTTTTAAAATTTATTTTATAATCCTTTCCATAATGATCAGTTACCTTCACAAGAAAGCAACCCATTTCTATCACCAAAAAATAGTTCCCTCTACAAATCACAAATGTATAAAATAATGATGTGAGACGGACAAACGTGACTCATTCAACAAAATTATTAACACAAAAATTGACTCAGCCTAGGGACGTCATTGACAAACAGCTGACCAGTGAGTTACAGAGATTACGAGCAATTACAGTCATCCACAGATCAGTTATGCCTTCACTAGACTCCGTCTCTCATTGCAAAATTTCTGCTTCGGACTTACCGATTTGCGTCCGCTCAAGGAAAGTGCCGCCATTATTTGCTCTCCGGACTAATAAGGTTATCATCGTGTTTTATTTCCCTTTTTATTGCTTATCTAAAAGCGACTTTCTACTACCATGACTTCAGATTTACGTAGAGTTGTGTTTTATTGGTTCACAGTTTTATTTCTTTCGTTTTTAATCTCAGTCTTGTACTATTGATACAGCCCCCCCTTTTTTTTCTTTGTTTGCTACTGCTTATTGTACTAGTATAATCTTTTGCCACTCTGATGCTTGTGAGAAGGTGAAATAAATTTATCAGAAGTCACTTATCATCTATATATCACTCAAGTTACGGGACATTAGTTACAGTTCCTGTTGATTTGACAATTAAACAATAGGCGACACTTATACATAACAGGAGAGGAGTATTGAATTATATTTTTTTTTGTAAAGATTAACAGCAATGAAATAATATACTTCTACTTATCTTTTATTTCTGGGCTTACAAAATACCGAGGAAGATTTCCCAAGATAGAGAATGTGGTTGAATTTTCACTTTTCATCTTTCGTTTAGAGCAGTGGTTCCCAAAGTGGGCGGTGGATTCATATGGGGGGAGGGGGGCGGGTTTGAGGCAAAAGGAAGCGACAGGGTGGCATTAAGAGCAATAAATAGCTTGCTATTTATTGATTAATTTCATTTATTTATTTATAAATTTTCTTTTTTACAAAATATGAATGACAAAATACATGTCACAAGCACTAACCCTAAGGTAAATGAACACGCATGCGGTTTATAAATAATAAAAGTGACATTAAAACTGATATCCCTTCACAAAGCACACCCATCCCATTAAAGAGTTATTGTGAAGGCCAAATAAAATGGTTTATTAAATTAATTATTATTTGTGAAATACATCTTTGCGTTTAATACTGTTGTTTCCAATTTGACTGAAAAGGTATGGGAAACTGGTTTAGAGCTTGTTAGAAATTAAACCGAACGTCCTTTTCTAGCCCAGGCCCAAGAAATAAAAAGATTAATGGTCGAAAGACAGTAACAGCTAGGGATCCCACAACAGCGGGGGAAATTCGAAGCTTAAGAGTTGAAGGGAAGAAATGAAATCGACCTTTTTAGTTCTCAACTCATGAATTCGAGGGGAGCAGATTTGGATGGCGTTCGTGTTGGCCATTAATCAACTGAAACTCATCCCGCTTATTCTGGCGACCATTTCGCAATGTTTCTGTCAGCTGGTCGATGTTGTAGTCCAACAACAATCATCCTATCAGTGATACGAGGGCGTTCAAGTATTTTACAATCTCCCGGTACTGAGAGACAGAAAACACACACACACAGTATATGTACTGCGCTTGTACGGCTTCTAACCTACACAAGGCTGATGCACTTTTCACTGCAAATTCAAGTCCTTTTCAGGGAATTGAAGAATACACAAGGATTCATACTAAAATGTAAATTGAGATTCTTCAATAATGTCAAACATTCCGTATAATTTCGCTCACTTTTGGAGATATCGTAACTAATAAATGTGAAAATAATTGAGGACATTCGTCATTCTCTGGCTATTCAATATCGTGATTTCTCAACGAATATCTGCACTCTTTCTAAAAACAATAATACCGTGTAAAAAAAAAATAAAATATGCCATGAACATATAAACAAATGAGAACGATTTTCTGTAAAGAGGGAAACAATTAAAAAAATAGACAGTTTACAGAGTAACACTCACCTATGACAACATATTCACTAAGAAAAATTATTTGTGTTCCTCTGCGGGCGCGCATGACGCTGCCACTGATCTAATAAACAAACTATAGATTCCAGAAACGATTTGATTTCTTCCTTTTAATCTCGTAAAATCAATTTTCGCACTAGCGCACTCTCCTTCACTTTCATTAGCATTTCTTCGTCACATATTCGTCGTAAGCTTAGCCATCTTGTTGTCAAGCACGGGCAGTTCTCATATATCACTTCCAGTCAGAATCAAGTTCACTCGACAATACAAGAAACGACACTGTTTTCACAGGCACGAACAGATTTGAATTTCACAGGCCGGCGTCGACAACATCCACTGAGGTAAGGTTACTTTTTTTGTAATTCAATGTCATCAAGATTTAATTAGGAAAGTTTATTTTTTCTATATAAAACGACGCCACTATTATTTCTTTGGGTATTTTTTGACAGTACCGTGTCAGCACCATTTATTGAGTAGAAAATAACTGTGATGAAATTGCGTCGCTTATGATGATTCTTATAAGAGTATTTTTCATATGTGTCACTTTTTTGTAAGGAATCATTCTAACGTGATAAGTCTGTAACATGTATTCAGCGTCGCTGTTTTGACAGAATGTCTCCGACAAAACATGGCATAATCTCTCTCCAAGGTTATGCTGTAATCATCAAGCAAACGTTACAGTAAACAGTACAAGAATTACGATATTCATGCACAAGAAATGTTTTGTGTATCAATAATAATATGTTTTTCAACATCTGTTTGACTCAGATCTATCCTTCATTCGGTGATTGAAGGCTGTTCGATTCGAAGTTGAGTTTGTCGTGATATTGTTTATTATACGGCATTTATTCTGGGTAAGAGAGCTTCAGAACATAACGCACACATCAGAAATAATCTCTTTGAATGGTAAATCCTTTGGCATATGGCACAATCATCATTAACTTACCATAAAAAAACGAATGACTCGTGTTATGACATTTCCTGATATAGATCAATTACATAAAAGTATCTAATGCAAACGAAGAATACTTGACGCTGACGAGACGAATATAGTCCTAATAATAGACTCTAATCTATGACTAAGCAAAAAAAAAAAAAAAAAAAAAAAAAAAAAAAAAAAAAAAACCAAAAAAAAAAAAAAAAAAAAAAAAAAAAAAAAAAAAACAGTTACTAAAACTCTGGCTAAAGAATTTTCTCGACCTTGACTGAGATATCACTTCAGTTGAGTCTACAGATCTCTATATAAAAAAAGATTTCTTATGAATAAGCATGATGGTCATCACGTGATAAACTCCGGGCATTTTAGAGATGTGAATACACTTCGTAGACCGGAAGGATGTTTACGAGCCAGATAATTACTCCGGGAATACCTAGGCCTATCAAACGCTGTCCTATGCTTCTGTTCTACTATAACATCAGCAAGCTGTTTGATTAATATATTAATATAGAAACAATTATGGAACTGGATAATTTTGCATGTTTAAAGAAGATGAAAAGGGATTACATTCTCCGTCTCTTCTTCTTCTGTTGATGAGAAAATGCAGAAAACAGCAACGAGAACACGATACATCCCATAAAAATGTGAAACTGTGAAACAAAATTCCTTATAGATTTTTAACTACTCGTTAGCAATATGGTAAATTTTAGCAGTTAAAAATAAAAGCAACGAATCTGCTACTATTCTTTTAGATGTCCCACCAATCTGAAGGAATAATCTAGAATATGGCCTTTGCAGAAGGAAGAATAGTTTCTTCTAGAATGCTATGTCTCCTGACGAACATCATGTACAAGATATTTGTCTTGCGGACAAGGGTCTAATATCTAGATCTAGACCAGCCCCAACCATCGATGCACGAGAGACAGCTTAGGCCAAGAAGGATGCCCCCAGGCATCCAACGATAAAAAAAACACTGAATCTGACACCGTTTACCCCTCCAATAATAATATAATAATATTAATAATGGAGAAGGAAATCCAGTTATGTAACTGTACAAATATAATTAAAATTCGAAAACTGTATTTTTAAATGTATTTGCAGTTACAGAACTGTGGATTTCTTTCTCCGTTTTAAGATTCCTGCTGCCATAATAATAATAATAATAATAATAATAATAATAATAATAATAATAATAATAATAATAATTTTATATATCCACGTAAAGCAGCATACAGATGACCCTATATTTTTCTAACCTTATTTTGAATATATATAAGAGCCATCAGTGCACCTCACGCAGTGCACTGTAGGCATTAAGGAAGATTTTTTTTCGCAGCGTCCCCATCGCACCCTAGATGCAACCCCTTTCACTCCTTTTACTGTATCTCCGTTCATATTCTCTTTCTTCCGTCTTACTTTCCACCCTTTCCTAGCAGTTGTTTCACAGTGCAACCGCTTTGAGGTTTTCCTTCAGTTACACCTTTCAATCCTATTACTGTCAGTTTCCGTTTCAGCGCTGAATGATCTCGTAGGTCCTGGCCCTTAGCCCTTGGCCTGAGGTTCACGTTCAGGGACCGAGTTATAAATCCAGGGTGCAAGATGCATTTTGCTTTTATTCTACGTTTAGTGCTTCGTGTTTTCATGCATTTCATGAATACAGTCCCTTCAGTGCTGCTCGTATGTATCATTTTCCTATATTTAGCCATTTAAACATTGATCTTGGATTGTTTTGAGAACTAAATATCGCGATTTCAGTCCCACGCTTCATCTTACATTACATCCAGACCAAACCACTTCAAGTATAGTCGAGTTAACTGCCATATTTTCCCTCGTGTATAACGTATTCCACCAATACAAGTAATGGGAAACACCCTCGTGAAATTTACGAAGCGTTTGCGGATTTGACCTGAAACTGATATTTATCTCGTTAACAAAGGCAACACTACATAGTGTAATGAAACCTACGTGGGATTATCGGAGTTGTCCCAGATTTTTCTCCTCTGTGTGTTCGTGATGACAGCTAAATAAAACCTACGTGAAATTTATATATCTAATATATATATATATCTATATATATATATATATATATATAAATATACATATATATATATATATATATATATATATATACATATATATATATATATATATATATATATATATGACTGGTAAAATGTTCTGTAACAACAGAATTCCATCTAATAAAAGGAGCCCATAAAAACACCAAAATGTAGAGAGAAAAGTACTATATTTCAGAGACTGCTGTCTCTCTCTTCAGGTATATACCTGAAGAGAGAGACAGCAGTCTCTGAAATATAGTACTTTTCTCTCTACATTTTGGTGTTTTTATGGGCTCCTTTTATTAGACATATATATATATATATATATATATATATATATATATATATATATATATACATAAAATTTGTGTGTATATATATACACCTACGTGAAATCTATATAGTAGTTTTGTTTGTTATTTTTTTTAATACCTGTAGGTCCCTTTTCGGTTGACTGAACCAAGACAGGTTTGGTTTCAAGCGAGAATTCTGGTCGTAACGAGAGATGATCATTCCGTTGATTAAATGGCGCCAGAAAGGGGGCAAACGGAACCATTTTAGGAATATCTTGATTATTTTTTTGCCAGTTAACACGAATTGCTAAAAATGACTGGACGCCGGTCGTGTGTGAATTCCTGAATTTGAATCACGCCTGCACATATTCCCGGGAACGGGGAGATTTCACACTATTTTATTTGATATATATATAATTATTAATCCTCTTCAGTAAAATGGCTGCATCTCACGGCGTCTGGCTGTTGGCGTAAAAGGCTCTCTATCTCTCTCTTTCGTGGGTTGAAATGGCTGCCTAAAAGGCAACTGGCTGAAGACGCTCTTTTAGCCGAGTGGTTATAGGCAGACCTAACCTCACGAGCGTGCTTGGGTTCAAATCCAATATAAAAGTGAAGAATCTTCTTCATTGATTTCTGGTAAGGATTTTGCGACTGTAAAAAGAAAGAGCTTTTGTAGCTGCTGTATCTAATACCCTGATGTCACGACCATTCTATGAATGTTGATAAAAAAAATTTTTTTGACACATTGTAGTTGCAACTGAGGGGAGTTTCTTTATCCTTTTGCTGTCAGCGAACGGGGGAGATGAAAGTAGGCATACAAATATAAAGGTATAAACGGAATAGATGGCTGCAGAATAGTATGCGACTCTCAAATTTGAAGGTTTGGTTAAAAAATAAAACCGACGCATCTGCTAAATATACACAAGGGCATCCTTCCACCATACATAAGCAAGTGCATGCCCGACTGTTTACTTCTTTACGTGCGCATGGCACGAAATCATTGTCTTTTCACATTACGCTTTCTCTAGTCTGTCAAAAATGTAGTTATGTGAATTCTTTAAGAAGAAATTACCTGTCTAGAAGATCACTAGCACAGTAAAACGACAAGATTCATAACATATAATGGTGACTAAAAAAATCACACACAAATTATCAGACATTGCAACGAACGACCGTAGCAATGCGCTTTCATTCAGACTGATACAATAACATAACCAGAATCGATCTTTCAAGTCAAATTTCACTTATTCCCCTGAAAAAAAAAAGCTTGAGCGTTTATCTGTTATATTCACACGCATATCTTTCCATAGACCAGCTTATATACTTATGTCAAAATTTCGTAATGCTGGATAGGCCTAAACTTGCTCTGCACACCATCGTCTATTACGACCAACGGAGTGAAGTGAGCATAAACTGCAATTTTCTAGCCAGAACCGACTGGAACCAGATTTAAGAGGAAAAGGAAGGGGAAAGAATGACGTTAAACGAAGGAAAAGATGGACTCTGTCTTCCTTTTCAAGGATGAAGGGTTGTGAAAATCAGGAAAAACAGAAGCAGGAAATTCCAGAAAATGTAGGAGGGATGAAATAACACCCACTGAGCCTTGCCATTTTAAGAATAACCGATTTTCACTTATTTTTTTTTATTTTGAGGAAGTTTTAGTGGCTTCGGTCATTGTTGTTTTAGATTAAGCTGACCTTGTGCCAGCACGGGCTCTTGCTCATAGAGAAGCCCGTAAAGAACTTCGGTCAACCGTCGAGTTAGCGTTTCCCCAGGACCCGTACCCGAACGCATATTCCCGAACTGTAACCTAGCGCCGAGAACTTTCCTAAAGAAAGCGGGAAGCCCTTATCTTAAAAGCAAACCATAGAATCTTCTTAAAAAATAATATCTTTAAGTTTCCCACATTCAAATTACCTATTACCTTCTTTGTAGAACAAACCTAACCCAACCTAAGGACATGGAGCAGTACTATAGTAGATTCACATCAACCGTGCATTTGATGTCTAGGCCAGCCCCTTACGACGCTCCTGATTGGCTCTTGATAAGCCAATCGCAGGGCTGGAAACGCTCCTGAGGGATACTTTTGATAGCGCTCATGAGAGGTGGAACATACATCCTGCCTATGTGAACTCTCTCGAGAGACTGAGAGTTTCCATCCTTGTGACTGGCTTATCAACAGCCAATCAGGAGCGTCGTCAGGGACTGGCCTAGACATCATATGCACGGTTAATGTGAATCTACTATAGTATACATCTCGGTAAATTGCTTCCTGCGCAAGTCAATCTTACAGTCTAATGGACATTCTTCTTCTTTTCTAATATTTACTCGAGAATGAAGAAGAGAGTTCACGGGGAAAATATCTTGGTCTGTGAATCTGAAGATGATCTCCAATCGGTTTTAGTCCATTGACCTCATGAAGACTCATGAGGTTTGTGATAAGGAATTTGGGACAGACAGACATACGAGGCAGAGATCTGGCTGAATTTCGTGTTTTTCATTCTCCCGCATTGTTTTTATTTTATTTACATTATTAAAACAAGAAAGCCTTCTTTTATTTTGCATTATGAAAGATACATTTTTTACTTACAGGTGCATGTTGCACAAGTCACTTTTTAATTATATTAGGCCCAAAAATCACTTATGCAAAGAAGCATTTCCCTTTTACTCTGGAAAACCGAAATTCTTCTTTAACTTATATTATGGAAAACGGGGCTGTATTAAGTTCCTGGAAAATGGCAAATATGCTTTCCAGTAAGGGAGTCATCTTTAGAAGTTGGCATATCTAAGGTCATTATAGAAATTGTCCTCATAAATTATAGGCGTTTGTTTGTCATCAGTTTTATTGGTATCAATATCGTGAATCGATTTTATAATTCTGAGTGGAAATATAAGTTTGCAGACTGCATGACGATAGTATTGCTCCAAAATTTACCTGGAAGTGTGTGTGTGTGTGTGTGTGTGTGAGAGAGAGAGAGAGAGAGAGAGAGAGAGAGAGAGAGAGAGAGAGAGAGAGAGAGGTGAGTGTGACTAAAAGAAAAAACAACCTGCTGCCTATAGTTTCTTTTATCAATGTCATGAATGAACTTCACGAATCCTCGACAGGAAACTGTTCCCTGTCGAGGATTTAAAATACTAAAATATTTGTAGCATATATTATACAGACCATTTCGACGCGCAAGTAAACCACTGTACCCAAAAAAAAAAAAATAAATAAATAAATAAAACAAATTAAAATGAAATAAAAACACACACACAAACACTAATTCACTAATAGTGGACAGGTTCCTTTACTATCAGTTAAAGTAAAGGCAGTTTAGACTTTATATATATTGTAAATCGACAAATAAACACAAACGCGCGGTTGTAGTAATATTCGGTTAACACGAAGCGCAATCCACTTGGTATCACGTACAGTAAACTGTCACCGAACATCGACGTTGAACTGTTTGGGTTGCGCAGTTATCTATGCGGTTATGTTGCAACTGATAATAATCCGAACACTTTCATTAGCCCATCTGTTCCAGTCCAAAAGCCAGGACGAAACATACCGATAAACGGAGAGAGAGAGAGCCTGAACGATGAAGTCAGAGGCTGTTTTAAACGACCGTAGTAAAAATAAAAATGTCAGTCATTGCGCAAACGCCTATCTTTCGTGTCGATGGTTCGATAACAGTATCTCCTGAAGGTGACGCTTGATCTTTGGTCGAGATACTGCTCGCCCTGGATGAGAGGCACGCCTTGTTTACGCGTGATTGGTGCCAGAGGAGTTGCTAAAGACGTACACGCAGCATGGCCGGTACATAAGGTGTAGGGGTCTCACTCTAGACCAGCTTTTAGTTCCCCGTTCTCTCCATATGTCCAAGCAATCTCGAAATCGCTTAACCCTCCAGCCCAAGTTCAACTTCACAACTTGTATCTCTTTCAGCCCAAGTTCAACTTCACAACGTGTATCTCTTTGTTTCCATTAGCATTTTCAACATCTGCACTTCACTTCCTCGAAGGAGAGTTGGCTCAGCAAACACACAATATATATATATATATATATATATATATATATATATATATATATATATATATATGTATAACTGAATCACGAAAGTTAGGAACGTGATAAATCCATAAATAAAGGTATAAGCCACGATAGAAAATAAACAACGAAGTTTCCGCAAGATCTTTCGACGTTCAAACGTCCTTTACTTAGCAGATGAACTGCTAAGTAAAGGACGTTTGAATGTCGAAAGATCTTGCGGGTCTCCGTTGTTTGTTTTCCCTCGTGGCTTATACCTTTATATATATATATATATATATATATATCTATATATATATATATATATATGTGTATATAATATTAATATATATAATATATATATATGTATATATAAATATATATATATATATATATATATATATATATATATATATTATATATTACACACCCACACACACACACAACACCATATAAATATATATATATATATATAGTATATCTATATATGATATATATATATATAAATACATTATATATATATATTAATATATATATTTATATATATATATTATATAATATCGACATATAATATATATATAAAAGTCCATAAAAACACCAAAATATAGAGAGGGCTCCTTTTATTAGATGGAATTCTGTTGTAACAGAACATTTTTACCAGTCATCATATATATATATATATATATATATATATATATATATATATATATATATATATATATATTAACTATTGAGACACTTCAATTCTCTCCCATAATATTTTGCGGATATCACATATACGCATTACGTATACAAGGACAACAAGCCACAAGGATATCATTTTCATTACATGTATCATAAGGGAAAATCTCTCTCTCTCTCTCTCTCTCTCTCTCTCTTACTTCATCTCTCTCTCTCGCTCTCTCTCTCTCTCTACTCTCTCTCTATATATCGCAGTAGGAGCTATAAAATGCCTCATTCCCAGAACTCCCTTCAGATAAAGCAAAAAAAAAACGCTAGTGGCAATCATTTGTTTAATCTCTTTTTCTCTCCATTTGCAGTAAGTAACTGCAATGAACATAACAATGTGCCACTTCGGCAAGAGCGTAATAAGAGACTGATATGATTCCAATATAATTTTTTTCGATTCATCTCCGTGATATTCCGCGTCTCCCGATAACCGTCCGTGGGAATGACGTTTCAAAATAACGGAGTTAATTGAAGTTTGTGAGACGAACACGAGGAACGAGACAGAGGGCCATTAAATAAATGACTGTGGGGTTACCAGGAGACGTGATGATACTCAAATGATGAGGCGATAACCCCAGAGGTTGGCGGGGGCGACAACCCCCCAAACAACGGTAAATATCACACATCTCGCAAAGATGAACATTAAGAAATACAGACGTTGTGCATTTGTTTGTCGGCCGTTGATTGGCTGGTACCGGGAGGTAGGCAGCTACCAGCCAATCAGCGGCCGCCAAACAAACGTCTAGCAGGCATAGGGCTCACCCCCAAGAATCTACCTTAAGTGAACCTGCTATAGTATCTTGGGGTGACGTTGATGAGCCCACACGGAATTTCCCGCTTTTTCCTGAACTATTTTCTGAATTAAAAGGCTTAATGGGAAAGGGTCGACTGAAAATATCATGTACGATAATTCAATCACTCTGAGGATTATATAAAACATATATACGTACACACACACATATATGTATAACTGAATCACGAAAATATGGAAGGTGGTATATATATATATATATATATATATATATATATATATATGTATATATGTGTGTGTGTGTGTGTGTGTGTGTGTATAAGCCACAAAGGAAAAATAAACAAGGGAGTTTCTGCAAGATCTTTCGAAAGATCTTGCAGAAACTCCGTTGTTTATTTTTCCTTCGGGCTTATACCTTTATTTATGGATTTATCACGTTCCATACTTTCGTGATACAGTTATATGTACACACACACACACATATATATATAGATATATATATATATATATACTATATATATAATATATATATACATACGTATATATATGTGAGTGTGTGTGTGTATAAAGACAAAATCCACGACGGAATGTAAAGGACAAGTATATATATATATATATATATATATATATATATATATATATATATATATATATATATACATACACAATCACGACACACATATATGTGTGTGTATGTGTGTGTGTGTATACTGAATATGACCTTGCAATAATGTACAATAACAAAGAATTAATGTGTTTTTTATGGGACAGTGCATAAAAAAAAGGATAACCCAGATAGACGGAACCGCCAACAATGGTTTCATGTTTGAAACAACCATGATGAAAACACGGGTTTCAAAGTCACCCAGATCATACTTTTATAGATAGAAGCTAGAGAGATGAACAATTTACACTAAATTTACGCTTTCCGCCGATATTTCGACCTCTTCCCAGTTATATCAAAGTTTATATCCTGTATTCAGTAAACCAGGGGTAGGGGGTGCAAAGCTGGTTCCTATGGGGTGCTAGGATGCCTATGAATAATCAAAGCAAAATATATTTTTATATGCAAATGTTATTGTTTTTTGCAAATAATAATAATAATAATAATAATAATAATAATAATAATAATAATAATAATAATAATAATAATATTTGGGAAAAACTCTCTATCACGAGAGTATATACAATATTCTAAGGGGTCCACAATTATAAAAATGTTAAAAGTTCGTATATTTATTTAAACACTATAAAAGCTTTCGAACAGTTCCCTGGGTTCATCCTCAGTCCAAGACTAAAGATGAACCCAGGAAAGGGTCGGAAAGGGTTCGAAAGGTTTTATAAAGTGTTTATACATTATACACAAAATTTTATAATTTTTATAATTGTGGACCCCTTAGAATAATAATAATAATAATAATAATAATAATAATAATAATAATAATAATATTTCTACAGCTTTTATTCATATTTTAACTTTTTTTCCAGCAATTCAGGTGGTGCGAGAACTGACTGCTGATTAGAGAGAGGTGAGGGGGGGGGGGGGGGGGGGGGGGGGAGGTTACATAGGTTGAAAAAGGTTTAGAACCACAGGGGTTAAAGGCAGGCTTCGGTTATTCAATCGTATTTCCTTGTTATTCATCATCATAGGCTCAAACTAAACTTATCTAATTCCTCTTGCTATGCATGAAAAAATGCTGGCCGTATCTTGTATGATTTATGCAACACTGTAAACAGAACTAGCCATTTAATCAGGCTATTTACCCGTGTTCTGCTTCCTATCACAATATTATCTAAGTGTGTCACAAGAGCGTTATCTTCTTCATACAGTCATATCTCTAGTTTCTATCTTATCAGTCACAGAGATCTGACAAATAAAGAATCAAAATGAACTAGACTGAAACAGCAAAGTCTAATGGTCATTTAGTGAGCGCCAACCTCATCTTCACGGCCTTTAGCATCCTTTGTTTGCTTGTATGGTGTTTTTACGTTGCATGGAACCAGTGGTTATTCAGCAACGGGACCAACGGCTTGACGTGACTTCCGAACCACGTCGAGAGTAAACTTCTTTCACCAGAAATACACATCTCTCACTCCTCAATGGAATGCCCGATAATCGAGGTGGCAGGCCAAGACCATACCGATCGCGCCACATAAGCGCTCTTTAGCATCCTTGGAATTTTCATTTTCTCGGGGAGTAAGCCTACAAACTACTTAGTTGTTGTTTTTTGTTGTTGTTGTTGATCTTGCTGTTGTTGTTGGGGAGGGGAGGGGGGGAAATTAGGAGAGCCCTATGGAAAACCCTAAAAAGTTCTGAAAAAGTTGTTGTTTGTCGATTTAAAGATACAGGAATTCTAGGATACGATATTTATGATTTACTTATTAGAATGAAACTGTAAAGAATAGATAATGTAAATGTTAAAAAGTACGGAACAATTATTTCTAATAAAATATAGCCTATTTGTTTTAATTTTCGTTGGTGAAACAGCGCTCTATTTGACTGTAGATTTTAGGAAGCTGGAGGTTGGGTCACGTCTTGTCGTGACAGAATCGTATCTCGGTCAGATTCTGCTGGAATGCTGACACTTGATTTCCGTCTTTCTCTCTTTCTTTATTTCTTCAGATGAAACCCCTTATGGACAGGGAACATCAGTCTGAAGAGAGAGACAAGTTATGGGAAAAGGCGATAAGTATTATTATTATTTTTTTTTTCGCTATCACAGTCCTCCAATTCGACTGGGTGGTATTTATAGTGTGGGGTTCCGGGTTGCATCCTACCTCCTTAGGAGTCCATCACTTTTCTTACTATGTGCGCCGTTTCTAGGACCACACTCTTCTGCATGAGTCCTGGAGCTACTTCACCTTCTAGTTTTTCTAGATTCCTTTTCAGGGATCTTGGGATCGTACCTAGTGCTCCTAAGATTATGGGTACGATTTCCACTGGCATATCCCATATCCTTCTTATTTCTATTTTCAGATCTTGATACTTATCCATTTTGTCCCTCTCTTTCTCTTCAACTCTGGTGTCCCATGGTATTGCGACATCAATGAGTAGTCCTCTCCCTCCTTCCTTTCGTGTTATGTATAGTCTGTCCGTATTTGCTCTTGGGTGTAGTGCTTTGTGTATTGTCATATGTTTCCTGGTTTTCTGATCTATGCTGCGGAGTTCTGCCTTCGTCCATTCCACTATTCCTGCGCTGTATCTGATTACTGGCACTGCCCATGTGTTTATGGCTTTTATCATATTTCCGGCGTTGAGTTTTGACTTGAGTATCGCCTTGAGTCTCTGCATATATTCTTTCCTGATCGTGTCCTTCATCCCTTGGTGTTTTATATCCCCTCCTTCCATTATTCCCAGGTATTTGTATCCTGTCTCATCTATGTGTTTGATGTTATTATTATTATTATTATTATTATTATTATTATTATTATTATTATTCATTAGATCTTTGTTTGTTTGTTTGTATGGTGTTTTAACGTTGCATGGAACCAGTGGTTATTCACCAATGGGACCAACGGCTTTACGTGACTACTGAACCACGTCGAGAGTGAACTTCTATCACCAGAAATACACATATCTCACCCCTCTATGGAATGCCCGAGAATCGAACTCGCGCCCACCGAGGTGGCAAGACCTATTCATATGAAACAAGCCCACCAAAGGGGCCACTGACTTGAAATTCAAACTTCCGAAGAATATGGTGTTAGTTAGAGGAAGTAAAGGGAAATACATAAAGAAGAGATACCACTTATAAAAAAAAAAAAATATAAATAAATGAATAAATACATAAGTGTATCAAAATGCTATATGTATAGTATCAGGGTAGTAATGCGTTGTATTTCCGCATGAAATTCCGAACTTCCAATTGCAGGACAAGCGCCTCAGTGGCGTGGTTGGCATGGTCTTTGTCTGCCACCTCGGTGGCCGCGAGTTCGATTCTCGGGCATTCCATTGAGGGGTCAGAGATGCATATTACTGGTGATAGAAGTTCACTCTCGACGTGGTTCGGAAGTCACGTAAAGCCGTTGGTCCCGTTGCTGAATAACCATACTGGTTCCATGCAACGTAAAAACACCATACAAACAAACAAACAACAATTGCGCGACATCCTCAAGGAAAAATATCTTTCTTTATTATTCTTCTTCGGGTTTATGGATGGAATATTTCTAAGACATCTGTCCACCTCCTCGGATGTATCCAAACAGACTCACGATCTTACAAATGACTTCGTGGACATTGCAAACACCAGGGTCAGTCCTGTTGCAATGAATTCTTCATACCAGTCACTTCCAGATCGTGGAATTCTCTTCCTTCCTCTATATTTTCTGAATCAAGTAACCTTCATTTGGGATATTGTCTTTTCAGATGATAACATGCTTACAAAAATTAGTTACGATGATAAATAATAATAATAATAATAATAATAATAATAATAATAATAATAATAATAATAATAATACAAGGAAAAATGAGAGAACAGTACAATTATATCAAAAGATACCATAAACCAATATTAGAATATCCTCCATAATTATCGTTATGAAAAGAGGGAACAAAACACAAATACAAAGACAATCCACGGTTAAATAGCCTCTTGTTTCACCAACGAAATTTCAGGTAAATAGGCTGTATTTTATTGGAAATAATTGTTCTGTACTATTTAACATGCATATTATTTATTTTTTACATCTTCACTCTAATTAATAAGTTACAAATATCGTATCCTAAAATTCGTGTATTTTTAACTCAACGCAAAACACATTTTGCAGACATTTTTAGGCTTTTCCATAGGGCTTCCCTAGACCCAAGAAGAAGAAGAAGAAAAAGAACAACAACAAAGTAGTTTGTAGGCTTACTTCCCGAATAAGAGAAAATAGTTTGATGGAGATGAATGAAAATAACCGATCATAAACTCTACGGAATTTCAACGCAGTGTTTGGGAGAACGACTACGCTCGCCCCTTTCTTCGAACTATCAGCATAGCCACCAAAGCCGTCTGACGCGAAAGGCTTCTTCCTGGGAAATATATATATATATATATATATATATATATATATATATATATATATATATATATATATATATATATATGTGTGTGTGTGTGTGTGTGTTATGAACCACTGTTGGGTTAATCAGGTTCTTTAGAAAATAAATATGAAAAAATAAATGAAAAATGTATCAGGACTGAAAATCTGGCAGCAATTGAGACAGTCAAAGGAGGACGAAACCAAGTAATACGAAACAGACCTTAAGACTAATTCATTATATATAAAATGTACAATTGTTTGAATTCAATATTTACATAAAGGCATCAATGGCAAAGCAAAAACCATTAAGCAAAAATAACCACATATTTAATCTGAAAATTATCAGATAAGGCAAATATCGAAAAGGCAAATATCAAAAAGGCAAATATCGAACAATCAGTATAACAATCTTTAACAAACAATGAATGAGTCAGTACATCAAAAATAAACATTCTATGCAAGCAGGGGAAAAAAATTTACATAAAAGGATCTGTAAAATGCCATTACAATTAATACAGTAACCTTAGTACGAGCAGTTAGCAAATATTAATAAGAGACAACATAAGGTTACAATTAAAGAAACAAATCAATAATAATGGACCATAAAAATCAAAAGCAGGGTTAACAAATTATGCCACAAATACACAGTTTCAATTTCATAATTACCTTAAGCATTAATATCAAAACACTGGGGAAAACCTAAGGCACAAAAGCCTTGTGCAGTAAATGCTGCAGGACACTACACACCCAGGAAACCGTGGCAAGTTGCAGAGATAACACACGAGGACCCGCTAAGAATACCTCCTGAAGAAATTTATTAAGCCGAAGCTGTAAACCCAACACAGACGAAGCTGCCCTTCAGGAGAACACAGACGAAGCTGCACACACAACACAGACGAAACTGCCCTTCAGGAGAACACAGACGAAGCGGCAACTCTGAAGCCGTGGTCCTCAACATAACGCAGACGAAGCTGCTAACCCAGACAAAACTGGATCTGCTGAACATCTTGATGCTCGTCCTTAACCCTGCAGGTCCCGAGTCGTAACCAAATAACCATTAAGGACTCCAACCATGCCTGCATGGAACCCCCATGCTGCTTATAACCTGCTCAGGTCTCTGTACCTTACTGACTGAAGCAGTCAGACACGGGCTGTCGGACGTTACCTTACCTCCACCTCTTCTACCAATAAACAAGAGGTGAAACGACCCTCACGGGGAAACAACCCGAAACAACCGTTTCGATCGTCCGAGACGAGAAAACAATACAAGAGGTGCTTAATACCCTTACAATATATATATATATATATATATATATATATATATATATATATAAATAATATATATATATATATACATATCTTGTAACGAAGTGCCAAGTATCTGGTTACCACACTTACCATTCATTAATTGATACCTCACAACAGCCAGACACCTGAACCCTCATCACAGGTACTAAACGACTGAATACTCTAAAGGCAACAGTGATCCCTTAACAACTTACCATTATTGCAGAAAATCAGACTAAGTTCATCAAAACAGGTGTGAGGTAATCTTGTAAGTAATTAAATTAATCAAAAGGCATCACTCCATCAACAACTTTAAAAGTCTAAGTATTTCCCTGATTTCAGAAGTCTAAGTACTTCCCTGGTTCTAAGTCACTTCAAGTTGATTGAAGGAAAACAGATCAATTACCACTCTGTGTTTATACCGAACATCAATATAATCAAATGCAAATATACTGGTTAGAAATGAAAACACTTATAAAAATTTTAAATACAAAAATTTATTATTATTAATTCATTCTTGAATCAAATTAAGTAAAATTAAATCAAAACTAATTTATCACAAAATTCAAGAAAATTAACTCAATCAAAATTCAAAAGTGTTAGGCAATAATTGAAATTTGGAAATTAATTCACAAGTGCTAAACAACAATAAAACTTGAAAAGAATTCTAAGTAAATGCAAATTCATTCACAAGTGTTAAATTTAATTAAATGTGCAATGATTAAGCAATGAAAATACAGAAAAATGTGGAAAATACCAAAATGTAAAAAGTATTAATCACACAGAACATAAAATAAAAAGACACACTTCAATAAGAAAATGAATAAATGCACAAAAAATAAACAAACACAAAAAAAAAATTTGCAATGTGTAAAAATGTAAATTTCACTCAACCCATTGTAACTATTAGTTTTTACCAAACCTTCGTAACCATCTGTTTTTAGTTATTAGTTGCAACTAATAAAAATATAACACACTTTACCTTGGTATACCAACTTCTTCAAAAAAAAAAAAAATCACCAATTCACAGAAATAGGCGCCGTTACACAATACGCACCTGTAAAAAGGTTTGCTCAGATTCCACAAAAACACTAAATACTACTAAATAAACTCTAAGAAATATCAAATCTGAAATCGACAAGTTACGAGAGACCATTCAATAAGTACAAAATCGTTATGTTACTTTAAAATCAAAAGTGCTATGCGATTGAGAGAGAGAGAGAGAGAAAGATCTGAACGCCTCGATCTAAGATGTAATGAATTCTCTTCCTTTCGGAAGCTGGATGGTGGAGACGACACAAAACGTTTTGGGGAATAATTCTTTCTAGAAGCTTCGAAATCTTACGCAACTTTACACACAAAATGTGTAATCTGCACGTGGCTTTGATCAAAGACATACTCGTTCGAGACGATTCTGCTCAACAGACGCGTACTCGACTCGATCAATCGAAGCAGAAGTCCCTTATCATACGTGATGACAGAATCCCAAAACACAATGAAGACTCGAGGTCTCTAATCAAACGTGTTGACAGATTAGGAAAGCAAACGGAGATCTCGGAGTTCCTCTAATCTTGAGGAGATGAAAAGTTACTGAAACAATTCTAGCTTTGAACGGACAAAGAAAATCTCTCTTTCTACATTCTACGTTATATATATTCTTTTACATTATGTTATGCGAAACTGAACACACATTTAAAACATTCTATCTCTAAGCTATCTAGGAATCTGAAAAAATGTTGCAAAATCTTATACACAATACTTTATACAGTCAAAGAGGGGGAATATGCATTTTGACAGTAGCAATATATAATAATATATATATACTTATAATGTAAGTTTTGTAATGCAACTATAATTTTGGTAATATGATTAATTCACCTCAGAAACTGTGTATAATGTTGAGAAATGTATGTTTTTGTGTTCAGATTCCCACATATAAAGATAACATGTTAAGTAGTGTAACTTTTCATTTTTAAACATACATAAGGCAGAGAGAAGAAAAAGTAACGTAAGACAGAGAGAGGGAGTGGGAACTTATAAGCCTCTGGAGAGGGTTGTTATTTACATCTTGAGAATGCCTTAGTTAAGCTAATTGTTTTTATCATTCCAAGTGGTCCTGTTACGAAACAAGGGGTCCTTGTTCATAGACATACCTAACCGCAGCCAAAAAGGCCCCTACTCGATATCCCTATAGAGATGACGTAATATGTTTTTGTCTCGGACTTGTACACTCAACTACATCCATTCACCCTGATACGCATATTTACGCATATAAAACTACTCATTCGCTTTTGAGACGTAGCTGCATGCATCGGTCTCAAATCCCTCTCTCTCTCAAATCTCTTCTCTCTCTCACTCGCCCACTCGCAACTGTTTCATTACCGTAACGTAATTCACGTTTATATCTGAGATGGTCACTCAGTGTTAGTAGATAAATTTTTAATGTATGTGCTGCTTGTGGAATCTGAGCATAGTGTTATTAATATTATTTTTGTAAAGGCGCCCACGAAAGTGTTGAAGATGTTGAAGATTGTAACAGGCCTTTCTTTTTGAGTGAGAAGTTGCAACTGCATACAAAGGTATTTTACAAATGTTTTGAAGTGCACTTTGAGGTTTTATTTTACAGTGTTTGGATAAAATTATCATTGTTATACATTATTCTTTTGCTTTGTTCTTTTGACAAGGCCATTTTATATGCTTAATGTTTGTATTGTCAATGCTTTAATTGTTTTCATATTATGCATTATGTTTTTTGCATTGTCTTTATTTTGGTTAATTAGTTTGAATAAATTTTTATTGCGTAACTGTTGGAATCTAACACTTGTGAATTAATTTGTATTTAATTAAATTTCATTTCAAATTTAATTATTGCTTTACAATTTTATTTAATTAATTTTCTTGATAAATTTTGATTTAATTTTGCTTAATAATTAATTAAAGAATTAATTGAATTTTTATTTTCGAGTAATAACAACTTCCCTGAGATTGTGAATTTCACTTTTAAATGTTAAATTTAGAAATAAATTTTTGTATTTAAAATTTTTGTGAGTTTCATTACCACCAGTATAGCAGTATAATAGTATAATAATGTATAATAGTAAATGTTATTTTCATTTAGGTAGAAATATAGAGTGGTAATTGTCCCGTTTCCCTCAAATGAATCAGAATCAGGGAAATACTTAGATTTGAAATTACAGAAGGAGTGATGCCCTTTAATTAAGATTACCTCACACCTATTTTAATGAACTTAGACTGATTGTTTTCTTGACTGTTCAGTTATAAAAGGGATCACCATCACC
This sequence comes from Macrobrachium nipponense, assembly GCF_015104395.2. Classification (NCBI taxonomy): domain Eukaryota; kingdom Metazoa; phylum Arthropoda; class Malacostraca; order Decapoda; family Palaemonidae; genus Macrobrachium; species Macrobrachium nipponense. The sequence goes on along the minus strand of NC_087208.1, from coordinate 66,498,463 downwards.
TTTAGAGTATTCAGTCGTTTAGTATTTGTGATGAGGGGTCAGGTGTCTGGCTGTAGTGAGGTAAGCAATAACCAAGTACTTGATTAAACTGTGCCCTAGGTACAAAAGGTGTCCCAGACCCAGGAATAAAAGGGTCTCTTGCGCTAACAAGTACAAATAGTAAGTGAAGTAACCAGATACTTGGCAATTTGGGTTAATGAATATTAATGGTATCCAGACACAGATCTTTGGCTACTTCCCCCAAATATTAACGGTGTCCAGATCCAGATACTCTAGGCCACTTCGTCACAATATTATGTATATATATATGTATATATACGTATATATATATATATATATATATAGATATATCTATATATATATATATATAGCAACCAAGGAAGATACAACTCACAGCAGCATTTCTTCTTTCATTTTATTGCACATGAAGACAAAAACCTTCAACCCAGCTATGTTACAGAGTAAGGTCAGCGCATATGTAAGCCTACGTGTACAGTGGCTATAGAGTGAGCCTACTCAAAGTCTGGTAGATTTCAGGACCGTCATCTAATTTACATTTATCTACAGATAGTATATATATATATATATATATATATATATATATACATATATATATATACATTGTGACGAAGTGGCCTAGAGTCGTTCCTCCGGTTAACAGGTCCGTGAAGGCAGTTCCGATCATGCGATCATTTGGCCGCTCGTCCTCATTTGCTGTCTCGTTAACGGCTGTTCTTGTTAAACAAGTGCTTGTGAGAGATAAAAGACACTTGGTGGAGAACATACAGCGCTACACACACACACACCACACACACACACACACCACACACACACACACACCACACACACACATATATATATATTATATATATATATATATATTATAATATATATATACATTTATATATAAATTGGACTTTGCCTAGATAATGATGGGGTCGTTACGTAAGACTAATGTTTCTTGGTCATTATCTTTATGATGCTACTTACAGTAGTAGTCTTTTGTTTGCGTGTGTCCCTTGGGGGTCACTATCTAGGAGGGATCCAAGAAATTGGTAGAAAATCGTAAGATAACGCAATACAAATCGCTGAACTGTTACCTGGGTGGCATATTCCCGAACTCCAACCAAGTACTGTACCTTCCTTGAAAATGACCCTGTGGTAGGGAGTTAAGAATACTACCACAGTAGGTCCTGCGGGTCGTAAAAGGCAACTAAAAGGACAGCTGCTGCCTTGCAGTAGTAGTTTTCAGTTAAAGGCTAGGCTTACTGCCAATAACTGTGGAAACTGCTGCCTTGTCGTCTTTTAGTAAAAGGCGAGGCCGCCCACTGCCAATAGCTACGGAAACTGCAGCCTTGCAGTCTTAGTTTTTAGTAAAAGGCTAGGCCCACTGCCAATAACTATGGAAACTGCTGCCTTGCAGTCTCACTTTTTGGTAAAAGGCTAGGCCCACTGCCAATAACTGTGGAAACTGCTGCCTTGCAGTCTTACTTTTTAGTAAAAAGCTAGACCCACTGTCATTAACTTTGGAAAATTAGGCATTGCAGTCTTACTTTTTAGTAAAAGGCTAGAGCCACTGCCAATAACTGTAGAAAATGATGCCTTGCAGTCTTACTTTTTAGTAAAAGCCTAAGCCCACTGCCAATAACTGTGGAAACTGCTGCCTTGCAGTCTTACTTTGTAGTGAAAGGCTAGATCCACTACCAACAACTGTGGAAACTGCTGCCTTGCAGTCTTACTTTTTAGTAAAAGGCTACGCCCACTGCCAATAATTGTGGAAACTGCTGCCTTGCAGTCTTGCTTTTTAGTAAAAGGTTAGGTTTACTGCCAATAACTGTGGAAACTGCCTTGTAGTCTTTCATTTTAGTAAAAGGCTAAGTCCACTGCCAGTAACTGTGGAAACAGCTACATTGCAGTCTTACTTTTTAGTTAAACAAAAAGCGGCTACGCCCACTGCCAATAATTGTCGGAAAAACTGCTTGCCCTTGCCAGTCTTACTTTTTAGTACAAAAGGCTTAGGCCCCACTGCCAAGAACTGTGGGAAACGTGCCTGCCTTGCAGTCTTTACTTTTTAGTAAAAGCCTCAAGCCCACTACCACCAACAAACTGTGGAAAACTTGGCTGCCTTGCAGTCTTACTTTTTAGTAAAAGGCTACGCCCACTGCCAAATAATTTGTTTCGGAAACTGCTGCCTGGCAGTCTTGCTTTTTTAGTAAAAGTGGTTAGGTTTACTGCCAACAACTGGTGGAAACTGGCCTTGTATAGTATTTTCCATTTTAGTAAAAGGCTAAGTTCCCACTTGCCAGTAAACTGTGGCCAACAGCTACATTGCAGTCTTACTTTTTTATAAAAGGTAAAAGGCTACGGCCCTTCCACCTGCCAATTAATTGTGGAAACTGCTGCCTTGCAGTCTTTAACTTTTTAGTAAAAGGCTAGGCCCACTGCCAATCCAAAACTGTGGAAAACTGCTGCCTTGAAACGTCTTTGACTTTTTAAGTACAAAAGGGCTAGGCCTACTGCCAATCAACTGTGGACAAACTGCTTGCCTTGCAGTCTTACTTTTTAGTAAAAGGCAAAGTCCACTGCCAAACTGTGGAAACTGCTGCCTTGAGGTCTTACTTTTTAGTAAAAGACTAGGTTTACTGCCAATAACTATGGAAATTGCTGCCTTGCAGTCTTACTTTTTTAGTAAAAGGCTAGGCCCACCACCAATAACTGTTGCAGTCTTGCTTTTTAATAAAAGGCTAGTCTTGCTTTTTAATAAAAGGCTAGTCTTACTTTTTAATAAAAGGCTAGTCTTGCTTTTTAGTAAAATGCATGCCCACCGCCAATAACTGTGGAAATTGCTGCTGCCTTGCAGTCTTACTGTTTTAGCACAAGGCTAGGCCCAGTGCCAATAACTGAGGAAACTGCTGCCTTGAAGTCTTACTTTTTAGTAAAAGGCTAGGTTTACTGCCAATAACTGTGGAAACTGCTGCCATGCAGTCTTACTTTTTTGTAAAAGGCTTTTTTTTAGGTCTACTGCCAGTAACTGTGGAAACCGCTGCCTTGCAGTTTTTCTTTTTAGTAAAAGGCTAGGCCCACCGCCAAACTGTGGAAACTGCTGCCTTGTAGTCTTGCTTTTTAGTAAAAGGCTAGGCCCACTGCCAATAACTGTGGAATCTGCTGCATTGCAGTCTTGCTTTTTAGTAAAAGGCTAGGCCCACTGCCAATAACTGTGCAAACTGCTAAACTTGTGTCTGCTTTTTAGTAGGCTGGCCCACTTGCCAATACTGTGCAAACTGCTGCCCTTGCATCTTGCTTTTTAGTAAACTAGCCACTGCCAATAACTGTGCAAACTGCTGCCTTGTAGTCTTGCTTTTTAGTAAAAGGCTAGGCCCACTGCCAATAACTGTGCAAACTGCTGCCTTGCAGTCTTGCTTTTTAGTAAAAGGCTAGGCCCACTGCCAATAACTGTGCAAACTGCTGCCTTGCAGTCTTGCTTTTTAGTAAAAGGCTAGGCCCACTGCCAATAACTGTGCAAACTGCTGCCTTGCAGTCTTGCTTTTTAGTAAAACTCTAGGCCTACTGCCAATAACTGTGCAAACTGCTGCCTTGCAGTCTTGCTTTTTAGTAAAAGGCTAGGCCCACGTCCAATAACTACGGAAAACGCTGCATTGCAGTCTTACTTTTTAGTAAAAGGCTAGGCCCACCACCAATAACTGTTGCAGTCTTGCTTTTTAGTAAAAGGCTAGTGTTGATTTTTAGTAAAATGCTAGTCTTGCTTTTTAGTAAAAGGCTAGGCCCACTGCTAATAACTATGGAAACTGCTACCTTGCAGTCTTGCTTTTTAGTAAAAGGCTAGGCCCACCACCAAACTGTGGAAACGGCTGCCTTGCAGTCTTGCTTTTTAGTAAAAGGCTAGTCACACCGCCAATAACTGTGGAAACTGCCTTGCAGTCTTTCATTTTAGTAAAAGGTTACCCTTACCACCACCAATGACTGTGGAAACAGCTGCCTTGCAGTCTTACTTTTTAGTAAAAGGCTAGGCCCACTGCCAATAACTGTGGAAACTGCTGCCTTGTAGTCTTACTTTTTAGTAAAAGGCTATGTTTACTGCCAATAACTGTGGTAACTGCTGCCTTGAAGTACTTTTATGTAAAAGGCTAGACCCTATGCCAATAACTGTGGAATCTGCTGCCTTGCAGTCTCACTTTTTAGTACAAGGTTAGACCCACTGCCAATAACTGTGGAATCTGCTGCCTTGCAGTCTTACTTTTTAGTAAAAGGTTAGACCCACTGCCAATAACTGTGGAATCTGCTGCCTTGCAGTCTTACTTTTTAGTAAAAGGTTAGCCCACTGCCAATACTGTGAAATCTGCTGCCTTGCAGTCCTTACTTTTTTAGTAAAAGTTAAGCCCCACTGCCAATAACTGTGAATCTGTGCCTTGCAGTCTTACTTTTTAGTAAAAGGTTAGACCCACTGCCAATAACTGTGAAATCTGCTGCCTTGCTACAGTCTCACTTTTTCCGTATCAATGGTTAGACCCACTGCCAATAACTGTGAAATCTGCTGCCTTGCAGTCTTACTTTTTAGTAAAAGGTTAGACCCACTGCCAATAACTGTGGAATCTGCTGCCTTGCAGTCTTACTTTTTAGTAAATGGTTAGACCCACTGCCAATAACTGTGAAATCTGCTGCCTTGCAGTCTTACTTTTTAGTAAAAGGTTAGACCCACTGCCAATAACTGTGGAATCTGCTGCCTTGCAGTCTTACTTTTTAGTAAAAGGCTAGACTCACCGCCAATAACTGTGGAAACTGCTGCCTTGCAGTCTTACTTATTTGTAAAAGGCTAGATCCACCACCAATATCTGTGGAAACTGCTGGCTTGCAGTCTTACTCTTTTCGTAAAAGGCTATTCCCACAGCCAATAACTGTGGTTGATGACAGCAAGGGCATGCGGTCGTAAAAACCCCCTTTGCCAAACAATAAACCATGCTTGATGATGCGTTTGATAGAAGGCCATGGAGATGGCGCATCAGGGAACCGACCCTGTAATGTAGGAATAACGGAGGGAAAGAAAAAGACTGTACCTTCCTGAACAAACACCTGAACAAGCAGGACGCCATATCTGTATCTGTAAAACTAAACATAGAATCTTCTTGAATACAATCTCATTACGTTTCCCACTGCCAAATCACATGGCAGTTACTTCTTAGATCTAACCTAACCTAGGTGCATGGCAAAAAGAAGAAGAAAATAAAAAAAAAAGGTGCTGGTGCAATAGTATACAAATCGCTGAACAGTTACCCCTGATAAGAAACAGAATGAGTTAATATTAAGGTTGTAAATCGAGTTGTAAGCTTTGTTATGGAATATATCACAAGAAGCATTGAATTTGTGAATCGCAAGTTTTACTCAACGTTTAAGGTCTGGTACGAAATGCATTTTTTTTTTTTTCAAGGGTCCACTGTTTAATACAGGTTACCGCCCATCACACACAATTTTTTTTTTTTTATTCCTGAGAAGTTTGCCTAAAGAGAAAAAGAAGAAGTGTAGGCTGATTCAAAGCCCAAACAAAAGGATAGTCGCTGAAAAAACTTAAATAAATAAATAAGTGAACAAATAAAATAAAATAAATAAAAATAAAAATAAAAAATATATAAATAATAATATTCTTTATTTCTGCTCAGGGACACATAGATGGAATTTACAAAAATAGAGACAATACAATAAACAATCTAGATACAGGAGATAAAATGATTAAAATGATAATAGGCAATATCCACGCAGTTGCTGAAGTAGTAGTAAAAATAGCATCCTTAATAATGCTAATGACAGTAATAATATTGAGAATAATAGCAAAAATATTCAAAGCGATAACAATTACATATTGCATACAATTAATTTCCATCATAATTCATTCATACTTTCAATATACTGCCAGTAGTTATGGATTTTGGCGTCTGCTTTCGTAGGAAAAATTCCCTTTAGCAAAAGTGAAAACTGTCAGAAAAGGTTTCGGTTTGCAAGCTACTCTGAGAAAGCTGACGAACAACGGTCGCTAATACCGTCTTTGGTGCTGGAATTCCCAGCAGGAAATTCCATCAAGGCCAGCTTACCGCCATTGTACTGGTATCAGCCATTTCTCAATGACCTTCCAAATCCGAGAACCTATAGTTGGAAGACATCTTGGGATAAGTCTGAAAATTGATCCAAGCTGTCTGTGGAAATACTGTATTAAAATCACTAAAATCAATATGTGCACACACATTGGAGAACAAGTTTGTTTGTTTGTCTGGTGTTTTTACGTTGCATGGAACCATAGGTTATTCAGCAACGGGACCAACGGCTTTACGTGACTTCCGAACCACGTCGAGAGTGAACTTCTATCACAAGAAATACACATCTCTCACCCCTCAATGGAATGCCCGAGAATCGAACTTGCGGCCACCGAGGTGGCACGCCAACAACATACCGAGCATGCCACTGAGGGTTTTGAAGAACAAGTAAAAAATGCGCCGAAGAATCGAGTTTTCTGTACAGCGTATAATCAAGGCCACTGAAAATAAATCCAATAAATCTATCTTTCGGTGGCCTCGGTACAATGCTGTGTGAGCCGCAGCACGTGCAACTTTAACCACGGTCCGGTAGCTGCCTGTCCTATATCGTTCCCAGATCCACAATTATGACTAACTTTAGCCTTAAAAAAAAAAAAAACTACTGAGGCTAGAGTGCTGCAATTTGTTATGTTTGACGATTGGAGGGTGGATGATCAACGTACCAATTTGCTGCCCTCTAGCCTCGGTAGCTTTTAAGATCTGAGGACAGACAGAAAAAGTGCGGACGGACTGACAAAGCTATCTCAATAGTGTCCTTTTACAGAAAACTAAAATTGTGGGACGAAAACCTAAGACAATTTATAGCTGGAGATGGGATAGGTGTTGTTGGAATACAGAGGCCTTCAAGGCAGATGCTGTATGCGTGTACATGTGTGTGTGCTTGTGTATGTAAGTGCGTGTGTGTGTGTATCAGTTTCGAAGAAATGCTGCTGAGCCCATAAGCAGTGCCTGATGTAATGGAGGTTCCCTACACAAGAGAATCAACATTGATTCACTAGTTAAAGGCTGTAGTGAGTTGTTTTGCTTTATTATTAGAGTTATCCTTCTAGAGGGAAACTAGTGTTATGAATGTGTTTATGTATATATATAGGCTATGCAGGTATATCACATACATCCATTTAGGAAATCGCAGACAACCACATCAGAAGAAACATTTATTGAGACGTTTCGCACATACAATGTGCAACTTCAGTCTGTTGAGATAAAAACACACATATCAACATTCAATAAGAGCAGGATTCTTAATATAGTAAAAAATACAAGACTAAAATTAACTTAAAATTGACAAAAAGGACTAAAAATTGACAAGTAAAACGAAAAAGTAAAAAGTACAAATAAAAAACAAATACCAAGGCGCAACCAACCGTTAGTTGAGAAGGAAGGAGGTGGAATGACTAGACTTGGGCAAGAAGTTAAAACGTTGACTATGCCAGATAAAGCGGAGAATATGAAACTCCACTATTCAAAAAGGGGGAACATACGTTTAATATATAATGACTCTAGAGTGGTTAGGTAATCAGAGTCTTTAACTGAGCCTAAAATAGAGAAGTGTTGTTTCTTCACTTCTATCTTGCAATTGATTGCGTGATTTTTTATGTTTGAGTGTTCAGGCCTACTTAATTTTTGACCCATCCTAAAACTAAAGCCCGTGTGACTGCAGTATCTCATCTGCAGCAGCCTCTTAGTCGATCCAACGTAAATTCCGGGACATCCCGGGCACGTAAATTTGTATACCACGTTAGATCGCATGAACTGCTGCAGACGATCTTTGAAGCAGAAAAAAAAGAGCCTATTTTGCTTGGGTTGTTAAATATAAGTTTTATATTTAGACAGGGAATTTCACTTCCAATAATTCTAGTTAGGTGTTGTGAAAATTTGCTCTTGTGTATATATATGGTATGGATGCATACATTAGTTTCTTTGGTACGACTATCAATGGAATGGGTGGTTTAAAATGCAAAGTTAAAAGTTTGTTAACAATATTAAAAAATACATCCTTAGGGTACGAGTTTCGTTGGAAGATATTAGATAAAAACTCAATTTCCTTATGAAAGATATCCCAGTTTGATGATTACTTTATTGCTCTATGAACCAGAGTGGAGATGGCATCAAGCTTAAAACTCCTTTTGACAAGAGCTATAAAAATTATTAGAAAGTCCCGTATATGTTTTCTTCCTAAAAAGTGAGGTGTTAAAAACTGACTGATCACTAGTAATACAAATATCAAGAAACGGTAAGGAATTACAGTTTTCGAGTTCCACAGTAAAATTAATGTTAGGGTGTTTCAAATTAATAAACTGTAAAAATTGTAAAGCTTACCATTCGTATCTAAAAAGGGCGAAGGTATCGTCCACATAATTTCTGTAGAACAATGGTTTAAAAGAATCAGGACAAGAATTCAAAAATTCTTGTTCAAGACTAGACATAAAAAAATTTGCGATGAGATACTGCAGTCACATGAGCTTTAGTTTTAGGACGGGTCAAAAATTAAGTAAGCCTGAACACTCAAACATAAAAAATCACGCAATCAATTGCAAGATAGAGGTGAAGAAACAACACTTCTCTATTTAAGGCCCAGTTAAAGACTCTGATTACCTAACCACTCTAGAGTCTTTATATATTAAACGTCTTGTTCCCTCGTTGAATAGTGGAGTTTCATCTTCTCCGCTTGATCTGGCATAGTCAACGTTTTAACTTCTTGCCCAAGTCTAGTCCTTCTCAACTAACGGTTGGTTGCGCCTTGGTATTTGTTTTTTATTTGTACTTTTTAACTTTTTCGTTCTACTTGTCTATTTTTAGTCTTTTTTGTCAATTTTAGTCTTGTATTTTTTACTATATTAGGAATCCTGGTCTTATTGAATGTTAATATATATGTTTTTATCTCAACAGACTGAAGATGCACATTATATGTGCGAAACGTCTCAATAAATGTTTCTTCTGATGTGATTGTCTGCGATTTCCGGAATGGAATATAATTCTAACCACTCGCTCCAACCCACCCACCTCATCATCATTACTTTCATCAACAGTCATTATTCATTCATCTACTTTGGACCATTTACTTTTCCACATATTATGAACAACCGTCAAGACACTTCATAAAATATTTTCACATAGATCTCCATTCTCATTCACTCCCAGCATTCAGAAGAACATTACCGTGCAGTCTCTTCCCATCACTTACTACTTCGTTCGAATCAGACAAGAACAGATTCAGACTCTGATTTCCATTATTGGGTCATGCACACCTACCATCTTAACGTTTTCTCCTGACATTTCAAATTTTACCCACGCAAGTCCTTTGACTAACATTTGCAGTTTTCACGTTCCCATATCTTCTGGACAGTCACGCAAGTAGACCAACTTCATCCTTTGCCCTACATTTCCCAGCTGCCTCAAACACAATCCCTATTTGTCTTTCAATATCCTGAACACCAAGCCCTTTCATTCTGGTTTCACTATGTGCCGTAAAATTCAGCTTTTTATACTTAAGCCCATCGACTATAATGGATATTTTTCTCTTCTGCACCATGACCAAGACCATTACAAGTCCAAATACTTGACATCTTATTTATTCTCAATTTCTCAATAGATCGTACAGCTTCTTCCATTGGACGAATATCCAAGTCTTCTCGGGGTATTGAAAATTTTACAAGGAAACGCTTGCTTTATTTTTGGTTTGATGCAGGTAGCCTGGCAAAATATCCACCGGCGGGTGATGACTACATTTTTATAAAGGTAAATCTTTTGTGAAAATACAAATCTCATGTCCCAGGGACAATAAAACTCAACTTGACATATAATAAAACATGGAAACACTTAATATAAGTTGGAATGGTGTTTATTTATTCATTTACTTTTGTAAAGGAGTCCCTCTGAAACTTCCTTTCTATTATGATGATGATAATAATAATAATAATAATAATAATAATAATAATAATAATAATAATAATAATAATAATAATAATAATACTTGTGTGGCGCCGTGGCAGAGTGGATTAGGTCGTCAATTGACTGGTTAAGCAACATTGGGGCTGGTCAGTCGTTGGATGGGTGACCGCTCTCCTCGGCATTGATTCCTTGGGAAAGGATCTTTACCATAATTTCCTCAGTCTACTCAGCGGTAAATGAGTACCTATTCCTGATGGGGTAGGGTCCAGCTATGGGTTAAATAGCAAAACTCAGCAATGATTGAAAGAAATGAAGAATTAAACGACGACGTAAATGGAACCTCTGGCAACAGAGGAACTTCGTCCGGCAGCCAGGTATTCAGCCCAATTGAAAGGGAGGATGGTCAGGTACTTGGAGGTCGTCATCCAGCAACTGACCACCACAACGACAGTAACCAACAACCAGAGACTGGAGCTACAGAAGCAAACCAAAGGAAGAAATGGACAAGAGAAGAAAATAAGGAAATATGGAGATGCGTACCATCAAAGCAAGCAACCCGACGGAAGCTAAGAGGATATAGAAGAATGGCTGGTCAGAATCATCTGGAATGAGAGGAATAACACCCCCAAACAGAGCAGAAGCTGGCAGACCAAGTAAGGAACATAAAGAAAAAGAACTGGCTCTTCCCAACAGAAAGAGAGGAACTGGACAGGGAAATGACACACGGCAACGAATTACAAGAAGACGAACTGAGAGACGATGCCACAGAAGACGACAGGGATGATGAGGTATCAAACGACACAAGAAGAAACACCGACGAAGTAACAGACAGGACGGAATGGGTAGAAAAGATCAGACAATGGATGAAGCCAGATACAGAGAGAACAAAGATCCCCTCCATGAAAGCCTACAACACCAAGAAATTAAGGGAGAAAACAAGTGAGGTCAATGAAATAATGAGACTAATACACACCACCAATATCACAGAAACAAATAACTTGACATATGCAGGAGCAAGATTAGTAGCAGAACTGATGGGAACACGAACACCAACACCACCAGCACAACCAACCCAACAGAAACCAAAACAGCAACCGCCTTGGAAAAGGCGCCTGGAAAAGCAAATCATGGTGATGAGATCTGACTTCCATATAACTCCACAGACACACGTAAATAACATCATAAACACAAACTGTTTGACGTAAGATTTTTCTTAATTTATGGGAAGTCTCTCCTTCCACTCTCCTCTGCCTTGTGCGCTTTCTATCAGGACTACCACCTGGTCAAAGTATTCATTTATAACTTTCCTTTATGATAATCTGACCATTCAAGCTGGTCTTCGGCCAATTACTCCATCAACGCTTCAGATCAACAATTGGAAAATAATTACGTTACACATACCACAAAGACAAAATTACAATCCTCTGAAAAAAAAAAATAAATAAAAAAACTTAAAAGTACGCTTGGTTAACCGCTCGCTGTGGCGCAGGGGAGAAAGCTTATACTATCAGTGCGCGGTATCTTACGCATATACTATCACAAATGATGAAAGCAAGCGCCATATATTTCGCTAGAAATGGAGGAGAATGATCGTGTGGGTCGTGGGTGGTATACCACGCTATTTCGGCGGTCAGTTTTAACCATAAAAACTCTCGATGATGGGACATTTCGAGGTTAGAGAGTAATTATAATAATATTATTGTTATTTCATCATGAAGCAGTTTTCCTTTTGGGGTGGTTTGATGGAAATCAAGACAATGATCACTGCAACGTTTCGTCTTTAACTGCTGAGTCTAGGACTCACCACATGTGCAGAAAACTTACTCAGCACCAGTGGCTTCGTGTAACTCCATAGTTGGTTCATCAGCAGTGAATCGACAGTCCCTCTACTTCAACCCGTTGCCCTACTATCTACGCAGCTCTTTAATCTCTATCTAGCGCTTACTCTTTCTTTAGTACCTAAGTTATAATCAATGGATGTAACCGAAAGATTAAGAAATCACAGGGAATTTCCTTAACACCGCCTACTGTTATCAGCAGAAAGGATTTCCATATCAGTGGTGTTATATTTTCTTGTGAAATGCTCAACTTCAAGTTTGAGAGGACATGAAAACAGATATCAAATTACAGAGAGAGAGAGAGAGAGAGAGAGAGAGAGAGAGAGAGAGAGAGAGAGAGAGAGAGCCAAGCTAAGGGACATTTCAGGGCACGACTTGACCCACAGGAAATCCAGGTACTAAACAAAAATGAGAGGAGTGAAAGCAAGAATGAAAAACAAAAGAGGCATGACTTGGACTAAGCGTGGAAATATACGCTAGGCGCCAGTTTCAAAGAAGAAGAAAACGAGCGGATGATGATAAAAAAACAAAACAACGAGGGTACGTAAGACGCGCCTTGTATGATTACAGCATATTTAAGCGGAGGTGTATATCTGGTATCAGGCTCCGAGACTTGCAAAGGCACGCCTGCCGCCCAGAGACGCCATCCAACCAGCGGCGAACGCCACTGGTCGACCAAGTTCACTTGTTCAGTCATTGCGGTGAAGTGCAGGTGTTAAGGTGTCCTCTCTTTTCTCTCGCTCCGCGTTTCCCTTCCTTTGGTGGAGCTAATTTGGGAGTAAAAAAGTGATGTGTTTGATCGATATTTAAGGATATCAGATGCTGAACTCGGGACATCTTTTACTCCGGTGTTAATGTAAGTACATCATCTTTTGCATTCTTTTTTTCCCTCAACTGTCGCATTAGCTTGATAAGCCAACCCAAGCATGGGAATAAAAAGTTGCTTGTGGTCCACTCCGGTGACAAACTTCCCCTAAAGCTGATTACCGCTCAGTGCAATTATTATTGTCATTAATATTATTATTGTTATTGTATCACTACTGGGTGATCTCTTCTGGTGTTGAATACCTCCATGCATTTTCGTTATATCTTAATCGTTGTCGACAAAACCACGTCTGTGTGCGCGCATTCCTGCAGGGAATGCTTGCAAGCTCTTGTGTATGATTTTGTGTTAAATATGATAAAGATAACATTCTCGTTAGACAAGAAGGCCCGGGCGAAGCAAGCAACGTTTAGAATATTATAGAACTATTTATTCATAACTGCTAAACTATTAATTTAAGGCAGTATACATTTTAATTTTTATTTATGAAGTCGAGAAATGGTTACTGTCAGTCAAATACAAGGTCAGGTAATAAATGTCAAAGTTCTGGATTAATTAACGTTAATTATATTCACATTTTGTTTTGCTTTGCTTTACCCCACTCTTACAGTGGATACAATATGCCACACTCTCTCCCCCCAATAGAAAATGAAATAATAGAGAAATTGTTACTTTACTTGTGACTTAATATATATTTTATGATCACTACTTCCATGAATATTCGATTATTTCAGAGTGTGTCAGTTTGACTCCATTAGTAATTCGTTCACGCTGCACTGAAAACACCTGTGCCTCTCTCTCTCTCTCTCTCTCTCTCTCTCTCTCTCTCTCTCTCTCTCTCTCTCTCTCTCTCTCCTATTAAAATTTTAGAGTCCGATAACAATATCTCATTTTTCAGAGGTTGTCCTTTTGACTGGTAAAACAAGACTACATTATATATATCTTTTTAGACGTTGTCCTTTTGATTGGTTAAACAAACATATATATAGTATATATATATATATATATATATATATATAGATATTAATATATATATATATATATATATATATATATATATATATATATATATATATATATGTGTGTGTGTGTGTGTGTGTGTGTGTGTGTGTGTGTGTGTGTGTGTGTGTGAAAGTTTTCCAAAAATATGCTTTAGCCTTTTGAATGCTTAACAGACAATACAACTGCCAAAATCTCAGGGTGTTTCCACACTTACAGTGAAGCATGCCATAAAAACTAGGCAGCAACTATAGTCTCTTAAACTTCACAAAATAGGTTGAAGGAAAGTCAGTGACCGTCGGTGGAGAAGGAAAGCTTTTGCCAGTACTCGCTAATCGTATTAAGCGGCGGAAGCACTGGTTATAACTACCAGTAAGTCTACCTGTTTGTGATGCCTGCGTGGTAAGTTTGTCTTTACGGTATCCCCAACGGGCTTGTACTAGGAAAGATCCAATTTTTTTTCGTAGAGGTCAGTTAACTTTTGTGCTTATTTATTTATTTCTTTATTTATTGGTTAAGGAAGAATAATTTCATTGCTGTTCCATATCTAAAATAAGACTTATTTTTGTGAGATATTAAACTGTAGTGTGGACGTAACCCTAGAACGTCCCATGTAGCAGGGAAAATAAGTCTTATTTTAGATTTAGAACAGCAATGAAAGTATTCTTCCTTAACCAAAAAAAAAATAAATAAATAAAAAAGTTAGCTGATCTCTAAGGAAAAAAAATATTGGATCTTTCCTAGGACAAGCCCGTTGGGGATACCGTAGAGACATAAACAGAAGAAAGTAAATACCATAAAGATAATGATCCCAAGAGATATTAGTCCCAGATCACGACCCCCGAAAACTCTTGGGGGTCACTATTTAGGTCAGATCCAAAAATGGTTTCTTACAGGAGGGAAAAAAATGCTGCAAATTCGGATACAGTTTTTCATTTGGGGAATTTTTTTTGTCTTATGAATTAGAAAGAATAAAGTTTATTTATTTATTTATTATTATTTTGCTATTGAACAGAAAAGGTGCACCTCAGGTAGAAACTGGATTATGGACAAACCTTTGCTTTGGTCTTAATTTTCTTCTGATTTTGCTCATGCTTGTGCTTGTTTCATTGTTGATTTAAAAAATTTTTTTTTTAGATCGCCTAACAAAACCTTTGTTAATCATTGGTTTTTAGTATTCAATCGCTGTATTTCATTTCTTGGAAAAGACTTACTTGACGGAAAAAGAAAAAAATAATAATTTGCGAATTATTTTTCAAGGAAACGATAGTCCATTATTAAGTCTTTTTTGAAGAAAAAATAAGTTTTTAATTTTTTTATTTTTAAAATGTTGTAAAGATTACAGAATAGAAAATTTCCTTAATACTTCAGAGGACGATCTACATACAGTTCATGACAGTATTTTTTTGAAGGCGGAGTAAAATCCACCCACAATTACTGCATCATTTCTCGTTACAGAACAGGACCATAAAAAAGTATTTTAAAACAAGTTCTTTGCAGAGGAGCCATTTATCTAATTTCCTGACAAGATTCTTAAAGGGCGAAAGCTGTTAAATGAACTTCTGCCAAAGAACTTTAAAAATTGGCAGAACTTACAAAAAAGTAAATTTCAACTCATGAGAACAAGATCAGGAAAACGATCAATAAAATTGTGTTTTACCCGAGGAGTAAATTACCTCAATTTTTGTTCATACATCCGCATTTGCCACAGAATGATTGTTTCTTTCACCAGAGAATTATATTTTTATCTGTTAACACAAATCAGTGATTTCCACGCCAGAAGTTGTCACAATAAAAGAATAACATTAACATTTCTCCCGAATAGGTACAGGCATGAAATTTTTAGCTTAAATTTCCTTTGAAGCTTTTTTTTCGTTTCTTTAACGACGATTCGTTATTAAGTTCACTAATTCTCTCTCTCTCTCTCTCTCTCTCTCTCTCTCTCTCTCTCTCTCTCAATGGACCAGCAACAGTTATTCAGTCCTTGAACGATTGTTGTTCGGGAATGATACCGGATCACTTGCACAGAATGACAATGACAACGCATGAGGTAATTAATAACGCATAATACCGTGCACTGATTTATTAATTACGAGCAAGTGTCCTGACGTAAAAGTCAGCACAAGTGCATAATGTGACGCCAGCCTAATATTCACTATAAATCAGTAAAGATCTTTTCGACTGACCTAATCGCACACGCGATGAACTATTAGAGCTTCTCATTCATTGTATATGAAAAATGTAAGTGATTATATTTCAAGGCTTCTTGACAATTTATTCTGAGAATCAGTCGTGCAAATTTGGAGAACTTGGAACCCAGCAACACACGAAGCCAAATTGATTAAAATCATATTAATAAAAAGCGAAAGTTTTAATTCACAATTTTAAACGAAGTAAAGTCATGGAGAAACTATACTTTAATATTCGTGATTCAAAATTTAAGTACACTTTCACGATATTTTATTTCACTGTCATTGCATCAGTAGGGCCAGTTTATCACGGAAACCTAAATTGACCTAATCCTACACCAAATTTAGTTTGAACTAACCTGGCCTTAGCTTTTAGCCGGGGAAACATACTACCGGTATAGTGAATCAGCCACTTCAAAGAGTATTTTGAATAAGAATATAAACGAAATATTGATCTTATACGTCATGTTATAATTCAAATATTATACTAGCAGGACCTCATTGAATGGTGGAGATATTTATTAAAGAACAGTTACAAGCTTTTCAGGACTGACAGTTCTCATTCGGTGGATACTTAACAATAAGGACTGTTAGTACTGGAAAGCTTGTACGTTTTTTTTCTTTTTTTTTAATATCTCCGCTACATACCATCTGCATTCAATGAGGTCCTGTTAGTAAATGTATTAACGCACAGAAAATTTTTAAGTGTTATTGTTTATGTATATATATATATATATATATATATATATATATATATATATATATATATATATATATATCATAAAATCCACATAAGAAGGCGAGTGAAAACCGGGACTCAGTGAAAATGTAGAATAAACTACGAAAGCACTTATTCTAAGTCCCGGGTTTTACTTGCTTTCGTACTTGGATGTTATGATATTCTCAAGCACGTAGACTTAAGTGCTACATTATATATATATAAATATATATATATATATATATATATATATATATATGTTATATATATATACCCATGTATACCTCTATATATATATATATATATATATATATATATATATATATATATATATATATATATATATATATATATATATATATATATATATATATATATATATATATATATATATATATATATATATATATATATATATATATAACTGGTTTGCGCTGTCTATCGATAGCAATTCTTGCAACACTGATCTGTAAAAAAAAAAAAAAAAAAAAAAAAAAAATGTGTTTTTTGGATCACGCCAGTCAACAAAGCCTATGGAGCCCAGACTGAATGGCCTTCGCCTGGGGCATTGAACAGGTGGCCATACATTCCGGTCACAGTGGGGCAGGTAAGCTCTTACAGAACCCAAAGTCTAAACAGAGAATGTAGATCTTGAAAGAACCAAGACCATAAAACCATCGGGTCATACACGAGAACTTTCACTTTTTTTTTATGCTACCACGCCTATGAAACCATGTTCTTGCGAGCGCCTCGGTATAGTCTTGGCCTGCCACCTCGGTGGCCGCGAGTTCGATTATCGGGCATTCCGCTGAGGGGTTAGATATGTGTATTTCTGGTGATAGAAGTTCACTCTCGACATGGTTCGGAAGTCACGTAATGCCGTTGGTCCCGTTGCTGAATAACCACTGGTTCCATGCAACGTAAAAACACCATACAAACAAAAAAACAAACCACGTTCTTGTGTGTTATGTTTGTATTATCAGATCATATGAGTTTATTTCTTCTCCAGATTTTGACCTTGAACCACCCTGACAGCTTTGGACATAGCTTATAATTAACGGTACTTCGACGCTGAAAGGAGTATCGGGCGTGAATCACAAAACTTTGCCGCCTTTCCTAGGTACGATCAGAAATATGGTTCCGTTCAGTGTGCTAACAATGAACACTGAAGATGAACCTAGCACAAGGTTCGAAAGCTTTTAATATCCATTAAAGACCATAAACTCGCATGCTATATTATTGTGGACCTGCAACCAATGAACGCTTTTTCCGAAAATACTTTAGGTATGCAAATGCAGCCGTAATCTGAACGTTAGTTGTTATTGCTGTTTATAATATATACTATATATGGTAAGTCTAGACCAGTGGTTCCCAACGTGGGGTGTTCGCGCCACCTGGTAATTTGAATTTTAAGGGGAAAATTCGAGAATGTTAAAACCAAGTTAATGGGTTTTTAGGCTTCCTCCACGTGAATATATAAGGGTGCATCAGGATTCTAGAGGTGATTAGGTGGCGCATGGCCCCCCAAAAATAAAAAATAAAATAAAGTTGGGAATCACGGATCTATACACCTTAATATCATGAACGTCAAATGAATAGTTCGTTCTACCCCAGAAAGAAGCCCACTGCTCTGAGGTGTTCAATTCGAGTTAAGGTAATATTGCATAGGCAATATTTCTGGTGTCTTTGACGGTTCTGTCAACGAACTTTGCTTCAGTTACTAAATATTTTTGCATGTCGGCGCACAACTGAAGTCTTGCCGTGTTGACTAAGGCGGTGTTATACCTAGGGCGATCAGCCAGTCTGACCCCAGGTAAGCCGTTTCAAAGACAAATCCCGTCTTCTACTACTACTTTGCTTCCTTTATTACCCGCTTGAAGCGAAGTTTGGAGCATCTGGCCACTAAGAAATGTCAGAAAAGATGACCGTGGGACACAGCCTTTATTCTGTTTTAAACGTTCCCTTGACTTGTCTCAGCATTAATTAAAGGATTCAGCTTCTACCAGAAAAATGTTAATCAACTGATATATGCAGCTTATATAGTGAATTTGATTCCCGAATATCGTTGAACCCTGAACGAAATTCAAATTGTACACAAATAGAATAAGTTGTGTACGGTAAATTAGACTAGGAAACACGATTATTACAATCATATTTCTTCCTTTTGCCCCAAGGAATATCTCTCCCCCCCCCCCCCAACCCTCTCTCTCCTCTCTCTCTCTCTCTCTCTCTCTCTCCCTCTCTCTCTCTCTCCATCACAGAAACAAACGAGACTTGCAAGGTCTTCTATCCCATCAAAACGCACGAATATAGATCACGAGTTTCCTTCTGCGAAAGCAAAACGCGATATTTCGAGATTTGTAGATAGTAGTTCACCAAACGCATTTTCTCGCTAGAGAGAGAGAGAGAGAGAGAGATCCGGTTCTCTAACCTGGCAGCGACGTACTACTTATGTCGATTAACCGAACTTCCTGGTACAAAGTCGCTCAGGTTAACTGACACACAAAGACGATTTAAGGAAACTGCCAAAAAGTGTCCCAAATCTTTATGGAATCGGACAAATCAAACGCGGGACTTTTTCATGTGAGCAAGTAAGGCGAGTGTCCTAACCACTGGACTACGAGAAAAAACAAAATACACACTCACACAAACATATACATTATATATATATATATATATATATGTGTGTGTGTGTGTGTGTGTGTGTATGTATATTTACGTGTATACATACATGTTTATATATATTAAATATATGAACATCGGTACACTTACACATTTCTTTTATGAAAATTTTTAAGGATAACCAATCTTTTTTTCAATTCTACCTTGATCAATTTTTTTATTTTTCAAAATCTTCCATTACCAGGTCTTCCGGTGCAATGTACCATCCTTCCGCTTACTTTATAACCAGGTAACCAGTACTGATAGCAAAACTGAAGTAAATAGTCGTGTTTCGTGGGACAACACCTTCACGAACACGTGTGGTTCTAACTTCTGGAAAAAAACATGACATTGTTTTAACGTCGATATGCAATCATCCTTACGAATTATTGTACGAATTATAGTAATTCTAATCGTAAAATATTAGCTTTTTCTTTCCCAAACCTTGAAAAAACCGAATGGCAATTACGCATGACAATGACATGCCGAAATTTCAAGGCTATGCTTCGAGGGGGAAGAAGGAAATTACAGTCATTGATTGGCTAATGCAAACTGGCGTCGCAACGACTACTGTCGTTACGAGTCGTTCAATGGAAGAGGATCCCAAGCTGTCACAAGGACGATTTCATTCCCACAGTAGCAACTGAAGTCAGTTGATTCGCATTTGCTGCTCCTTTGTTCATTCCCCCGTAGGGGGGTAGTGCCGTCAGTGCACCTCATTCAGTGCAATGTAGGGCATTACTTGAGGTTCTTTGCAGCGTGCCTTCGGCCCCTAGCTGCAACTACTGTCATTCCTCTTACTGTACCTCCGTTCATATTCTCTTTCTACCATCTTTCTGTCTTAACAATTTGTTTCATAATGCAACTGCTTTGAGGTTTTCCTCCTGTTACACCTTTCAAACCTTTTACTGTCAATTTCCGTTTCAGCGCTGAATGGCCTTAGTTGCCCCAGTGCTTGGAATAATGCCAAAAATCTATATAAATCCAAATCCAAATGCTTCGTTCACTCTGCCATGGCGACCTCTTACATGATCCACTGATTATGTGAGAGTAGAACGAAGTCCTTTCGTGCTTGTTAAGGTATAAGTCAAGAGAGATCAGAACTGATTTAATGCTGCTAAGGAATTCACACTCTCGTGAATAGCAGTTTGTGTAATAAAAATCCAAAATTAGTGTTGACGTTAAAAGACTGATGAGGATCGATATTCTTCGCTTTTGTCTTTTACATAGTAACACAGTTTACTACGAACTGAAGTTCCTCGTTGGACGAGTGGTTTTCGCACTCGCCTACAAATCCGGTGGTCCCAAGTACGATTCTCGGCTCTGCCAACGCGGAATCTGAAGAATTTATTTCTGGTGATGGAAATTAATATCTCGATATAACGTGGTTCGGATTCCACAAACTATAGGACCCCTTGATAGGTAACCAACTGGTTCCTAGCCACGTAAAAATATCTAATCCTTCGGGCCAGCCCTAGGAGAGTTGTTAATCAGCTCAGTGGTCTGGTAAAACTAAGATACACTTAGCTTTACTATAAACTGAATTAATGTTTGAAGACAAGAACTGCACACAAAGTTACAGGGACAGAAATAAAAATTCGATAACGTTAGGTCTAAAGGCGGGCTTTAACGAGAACTGAAGTGAAGGAGTCGGTCTAACCGAAGGAAGCGACAGATAAGGCTGCTGAGGCACGGGAACTCGTAAGTCAGGGGAGAACGGACGAAGCAGAGAATCCCAAAGCTACTCGCCGACATTTGTAATCAAAGGATTATGACTTGCATTTGGTGACGCCGGAAGAGATAACCAGGCAGGTGTTAATTGGTCCCCAGTGAGATGGACGGACTCTGTTCAGGCTCGACGAAACACTGGTCAAAATAACGGCTACGAAGACAGTGCAGAGGATAGACTCAAAAGGCGAATGTGCAAATAGAAGGAATAAAGTTTTCATAACTTGATCTCTTCTCTCTGTATTTTCCTTTACTTCTTCTTACTTCTTAATGTAGACCATTTTCTTTGGAAGCTTGAATTTTAATTCAATGGCACCCTTGGGCTTGTTCCATATGAACAGGTTTCATCTACTGAATATAATAATAATAGCCGCTATCTGGAAAATAGAGAAGATTCTCTACAAGTGTAACGCTGCTGAAGTAGCCATTACTTTTAATAAAGTATGCTTGAGAGAGGGTCTGCTTCCTAAGTACAATAATAATAATAATATAATAATAATAATAATAATAATAATAATAATAATAATAATAATAATAATAATAATAAATTAACAAAAGACATCAGGGTCATCAAATGCGCCTATTTTTGTTTCCTGTGCAGTATATAGCGATTTATTATGTAACCTTTGCTTTGGGAGGTCTTTGACCAACATACCAAACTATTTTAGAGAATGATTCAGCCAACTGAACTGTGTGATCTTTCCATGGGAGGTCTGATGTGACTCGAACGCCCAAAATATTGATAAAATTGAATACAAATCGAGTACAAATGATGTTACATCTGCGTCACACAATACGTTATTCGAGACTCTTCAATTCTACCGATAGTGCTGGATACTTGGTGTAAAGGTTGGAATCATTATGATCAAAGATGTAAAGTGCCGCCATGCGATTCACATGATTGAGATGCTCTTGCCAATGGCAACTGAAGGCGATTATCTCGATTATCCTCGCTGCTTTTGTAATGGGAATCCCTCTCTTGACCCAGAGTGGCTCTCGCGCGGTATAACAAACAAAAAAAAAAAAAAAAAAAAAGAGAGAGAAAAAAAACTCGAGAATATTACTACAGGATTTTTGTGAGTACGCCTTACGTTCTTGAGGCCAATCTCGTCACGAGGATGTAGAAGAAGTCGCGAGCGACATATTTCTGTTCCTCATATATATATATATATATATATATATATATATATATATATATATATATATATATATATATATATATATATATATATATTATTTGTGTGTATATATAAACATGTCTCTATACATACCTCTATATAAATATTCTAATATATATGAAAATTATATATATATCTATATATATATATATATATATATATATATTTTTGTGTATATATTAACATGATCTATACATACCTATATATAAATTACTATATATATATATTGTAATATATTATATAGTCGTAAAGCTGGAGGAAGGAATGAAAGGAGTTGACCGAGCGCTTTCGTGTATTTTTCACACCTCTTCAGGGTCAAAATACAACCCGAAAGCGCTCGGTCAACTCCTTTCATTCCTTTCATTCCTTCCTCCAGCTTTACGACTACATGAGATATCGCATGTTTTAGCGATAGTTCGTTCATAATATCATATATATATATATATATAATATAATATATTATTATATATGATAAATTTAGTTATATAATATGATGTAGTTGTGTGTGTGTGTATGTATGGGGAGAAAGAGAGAGAGAGAGAGAGAGAGAGTGGTGTGCCTGCCCATTCCCAGCGTCGTAATTCAAACTGAAGTAGACACTTGGAAATTAAGTCTTCCGCATTTTTTTATAGGCATCTTACAAACAAAACCAATTACGGGCGTTTTCTTTGGAGATGCAGTATCCCGACAGAGGTCTTATTTTGAGGTCCGAGATCTGTTCTCTCGCGCTTGATAAGTCTTAGGTCTAGACGCTAGACTCTAGAGTATACTCTCTAGACCTTGGATAAGTCAACAAGCAGCGTGGCTTGACTGAATGAATCACTTCGGAGAATCGGAGATTCCTGGAGCTTCGGAGGTCATTTCGAAATCCTTTGTTGTTACCTGAGCAACAAAAGGTCTAGACAGAGGTTCTCTTTCCAAGAAAACACTATTTCTTCTTCTTCTTCTTCGCTTGTTTTCGTTATCATTAGGATTAATGCCAAATGATATCGCTGATGATTCGGAATAAACAATCATGAAGTCAAAAGCATAAGCCCCGTAAGGGAGGGGGTGACGCCAGTGCACCTCATGCGGTGCATTGTAGGCATTACATAAGATTCTTTGCAGCGTGCCTTCGACACTAGCTGCAACCCCTTTCGTTCCTTTTACTGTACCTCCTTTCATATTCTCTTTCTTCGTGAAATTGTTAAACAATGTAGAGCATGCCACGTAAAACTTAAATTATGGTTAATTCCATGATTAAAAACCTCCAATGCAGTGTGGATATCAATTGTAATGAGGCCACAAAGTAAGTCGTCAGTCATCTTACGTGGTAATATATATATATATATATATAATTTTTCATATTCTACGGCATCTTTGAGGTATAGCAGTGTCCCCTATTTGACGCGAAGACATAAAACTGGTCTATTTTAGCCACAATTTACTTGACCTTAACCGAACTAAGTTTTAGTACTTAGGGGGTGCTTGAAATAGCTCAAGGAGAACTCTCTCTCTCTCTCTCTCAATTATATTTTCTCCCATTATCTCTCCTTCAATTTTCTCGGCCTTTCCTTCAACTGACAAGTTTCTGCCTATTGTGTCAACGTCTGTGGCAGTTATCTGCCTTTGTGTATGTTTGTTTGTATGGTGTTTTTACGTCGCATGGAACCAGTGGTTTTGCAGCAACGGGACCAACGGCTTTACGTGACTTCCGAAACACGTCGAGAGTGAACTTCTATCACCAGATACACATCTCTAACCCCTCAATGGAATGCCCGAGGATCGAACTCGCGGCCACCGAAGTGGCAGGCCAAGACCATACCGACCACGCCACTGAGGAAAATAAAGAATAGTTCTCGCACGCTTGCGTTATAGCTGTATAAATGTGTGATAAGAAATACATACAGATTAGCGTAGCACGAATGAATAAAGAACGAGTTCAATTTCATCTCGACTGCCTGAGGTTTTGTTTAATACTAATATCCGAGTGGATCTTGTTTCGTCATCCCCGGGTGGCAATAGGGGACACATGACACAGCCACCACCCCCTGCAAACTGTTTTATGCACGCGTGATAAAATAGCCACATTTATGAAGTAACATGAGCTACCTCATTTCAGAATAAACTCAAAACACAGTTACGTACAGCTTTGCTTTCTTATTTGTTCGTCTGTAAATCTTTTGTAACGCGTGGATATCCTATTTTACGGAGAATTTCATTGTGGCTCATTCCATAAGAATATGTACTCACTTTGCACGATAATAAGATAATGATAGGACTACGCTATATATAGAAGCATTCCCATTCGGCGTCAGTGTTTTTGTCGTGCGCGCAAGACCCAGAGATAATGATAGGTTATGCAGGT
This sequence comes from Macrobrachium nipponense, assembly GCF_015104395.2. Taxonomy (NCBI): domain Eukaryota; kingdom Metazoa; phylum Arthropoda; class Malacostraca; order Decapoda; family Palaemonidae; genus Macrobrachium; species Macrobrachium nipponense. Next base: position 66,473,990 of record NC_087208.1, on the reverse strand, counting down.
GGTTCTTGATTCAGTACCTTTTTTTTTTCTCCCTCTCTCTCTACCCTTGCAGCCCCTCCTTCCTCGGAGATGGAGGCAATGAATTAAACATGGATGAAGATACTGACAGCGACGTCTATCGTTTCTTGATATTATTAGCAGAAAGGAGCAAGAAACGTGAACGATGGAAACGGATAAGAGTAGTGGCTAGAGAGGAGACGCGAGCGATTACAAATTACAAAGCGAGAGTGGTTGAAGAGAGTTACGAGATAAGACGGAAAGGATGTGGATGTGGAGAGAAATAATGACGGGGAGAAACTGGTGGCGGTTGCATAACAAGAGAGAGGAGGTGGAGGGGCGAAATGCAAATGAAAATAATTGTAGAGAGAAGCTGATGACGGTTGAAATAGAAGCAAAAGGTATGCTTGATCCTTTGCTCCAGGAGTCAAGGACTAGACTAAGAACACCGCTAGGGAACGTTCTCAGTCCTTTCATTATTTTTATTTTCATGTATGAGGTCACGCAGTCTCATGAACCTAATAATTGTTCTTTCTTCCTGTAGGTACCCCATACACTTTGTCTCTTCTTGGAAAACGACAGACATCAGCAAAAACTGGATGAAAAATGTCAATGTAATCAAATATTAGTAACCGTAAATTGCAATTATAGTGAATATAAATATGTATTGAGAAGGACGACATAACTAGTCCTATTCTTGGTGGTCGGTAGACGTCTGCGCTTGCAATGGTGCAACCTACTGTACAACCGCCTCCATTCTCCCAAAAGGAGCTGAAGAAAAAACGCGCATGCGTAGCATCCTTCGAGCTGCTGAACCAGTACGGGCCGGTTGAAACCAACTCGGGAAACTACAAAGAAGCTTGATGGCACTATACCCTACGTTCATAAGAGAGATCAGTCTTTGTATTTCAAATGAAAGAAAAAGATTGGTAAAGAAAAGACACTTGCACAACTGCCATATCGGCACAGGAGGCAAACATCCTCTGATAAAAGGAGAGAGAGAGAACGATTTCCTTCCAATTGGGGAGAAAGGAGGTTATAGCAAGGTCCTTGGGTATTGTATACCCCGAGCGTACCTCTCGATGGAGTCGGGTTGACTCGAAAAGCTCTTCATCCATGGAAGCTCTTAACTTACGGTTATTAGACAATATGACTGAGGTTTCATTTTGTACCTATAGGTAAATTCAACGTATCAACTGATTACATTCTTGAAATCAGTACACACTGTGTGTGTGTGTGTGTGTGTGTATGCGTAGTATTATTCACTGGGTTAGCAACCCTATCCCACAAGAATGTCGTTGAAACTTGAACGGTTGCACCTTTTGGCCCCACGCTTCCGAAAAGGTGTAAGATGTCAAAAAGCACAAATATGCAATCATTAAAAAACCACTGGCTGTTGAAAAAAACAACAAACGTCACTGCACACTGACTTGAACTCGATGCCTTTCTCCGCAGTTCATTATACTTAGGTTAACGAGGCAAGTTGGGTTTTACCAAAATGTACCTAGTATAGCAATCCTTTCTCGTCAGACATTCAAATTACGGAGGCGAAGGTCATACATATTATAACTATGTGAAAAAGAAGTCGTTATATCAGCACTTGGCCTAGTCGAAATTCCCCCTTTTCTACAGCGCTATTGACCAGAAAGCGGTTATTGACTGTGTATGTGAGAAGGGTAAACAAATCGACAGCAGGTCAAAAAAAGAAAGTAATAAAACATCTCTTCAGGAAAATTTTTCTCAGGGGAAACTGAACCTGTCCACTGGGAAAGCCAGCCTTCGAGACAAAAGAAAATTCTTGGTGCTATCTCTGCTTTAGAACTGGCGGGATAACTTTCACTTTAAAGTTACTGGCCAGAGGTGAAGGGACCATTCGAGGGAGGCGACCAGGTGGCCCAGTGTGAGACCGGATTTCACAGCAGCTTGTTGGGCTACTTAGGCATAGGCTTTTCCCAGTTCAATAGGTAATAGCTCAGGGGAGAGAGAGAGAGAGAGAGAATGTAATACAATACCTCAACGTTTGTTCAATAACGTCATTACATGTCACGTAGATTCATTAGCCGTTTACATTACAGGGATTTGGAAGACTGAGCTTCATCACTAGTACCATTCATAAAGGTATTGTCATTAATATTAAAATAACAAGTGAGACATGTTTTGAACAAGGTACTGGGCGTTTACATTTCATCAGTACTCTGAGTACTCGCATCTTATATTTTTCTCTCTAACTTCATCTACGACCAGCAACAATTGAGGGCGTTAACTGGTTCATGATTTACTTCTCAAGCATAAACCTTTGTCTTCGCACTGTGAGATAAGGGTGCGTGAGAGTTATAATCAACAAGGATAAAAACAATCTCCATTCCCAGAATCGTGACAGCTGTCAAACAGTTATACGCAGTTTGTATTAAGAACGTAATGACATACAGTCAAGTTTCTCTCCTCCGCATATTCACGGTCGTCATATTACCGTCTGCTCCCAAGTGGAGGAAGAACCCTTGCTGACATAAAGCCAGCTTAAACTAACGACAACAGATTCTTAGTAAGAAATGATAACAGCCGAACTGAACGTTCTTTCTGTGCTGCGCCAACTTCACATGAAAGAAAGCCGAACCACGTTTTCATCGAAAGAGTTGGGGAGCAAAGGGTAAGAGTTGACGGCCACCTAATTATACGCCGATACAGTACGCTGCTGCTGCGTGTAAAGTTGGTAAACCAACCTTGCAAGCGGCCACGTTTTCTATAAACAGGTTTGTGTGGTAAAGCATGTGTGTCAGTTTGGGTACGTTGGAAGAAGTCCTTGCATACGCGCATTCAAGGTTCACGCACACGCGCCTCCACACACCCACCTACATACGTATGTAATATATGTGTATACACACACATTTTATATATATATATATATATATATATATATATATATATATATATATATATAATCGTTATGTATTTGCTTGATGCTTCCATAATCTAAATATACTGTAGTTTTCACTGTTTTTTTCTTTTCGAATAATCGCCGACGGAAGATGGTCCCTTGGCTAATTAAGTTATGTAAATATTTATAAAATATAAATATGATTCGTGAAATACTTGAAATTTTCGAATAATAATAATAATGATGATGATGATGATAATAACAATAATAATAAAAATAATATAATAATAATTATAACATGACGTTGGAACTTTTAGAAACCTCAAAATGACAAAACGACAGGCAGCCGCGAACAGGTTTTCAAAAGGGGGAAAAATAGACCGTTAGTATTTCTGTCGGTGCAGTATGACGATGCATTTCTTGTTCCTTTCTTTTTAGATGTCATTTAATGTCAAAGAACAATTCATTAGGCAAAACTGGAATTAATCGTTACTTGCTTTAAAAGCTAACTATCATTTCAGTTTTTTATATTGGAAAGATACAGATTTTTCATTCACGCATCAAGTAATTCTCCAATTAATAAAGAAATGAAATTTCTGTCCAAAACAAGTAATAACAAAATCTCATTTAATCTCCGTACTATTTACTATGTTCGAATAGAAGCATACTTACAAAACGACGAGAAAGCAATCGGTAGGGCAGATATTACTTGCTAAGCAATTTTTATTAATAAATCAATGAGAATATGAGTTGGTAATAGAAGACGAGTAAACTCATATGCTTTACAAATCACTATTTTACTCGAACAATCTTGTAATAAAATGAGACTAATCTAACTCGTTAGATTTTTGTCGGCCTTGTGCCAGCGCGGGCTCTTACTCCTTTGAGTTGCTCAATATCAGAATACCAGCCAAAACTTTAACCTCAGGGTATACAGAGGTGTTAACTGCGTTGCTTCCCTGGAGGTTCTGGAACGACTCACGGGGCCTCTGGTATTTGGAAATCCCGTCAGTTCAATCGTCTGGAAATGCAACACAGAATTTTGGGTTTATCAAAATCCTGACTGATTGTGTCATGCTAACGTTTCAGAACGGTTATTATTAATTACCGTTGCTTTGGGAATCATTTAAAGGATTGTCCCATATAAACACAACAACACAAATATATATATATATATATATATATATATATATATATATATAATATAATATATATATACATACATACATGTATATATATATATATATATATATATATATATATATATATATATATATGAGAGAGAGAAAATTATTGTTTTTCTTTCATATTTTACTTCAATGGCATTTGACAGTTTTCATGTAATCAAATGCTTAGTAACGAAGAAACCATTACCCAGTTCACTCTTCTCTTCTCTTACCGTACCCTCACCCACTGTTTTAACTCCTAAATACATAATATATGAATCAGCCACTTCCCATTTTATACCAATATGGCGTAACCTTACTTTCGCTAACATTCACAGTTAAGACGCGCTTTTTACCTTCAGTATCAAATTCATCAGTCTCTGCAGCTTCTCTTCAATGTAAACTAACAGTGTATCGTCTACTGCAGGCATCGGTCATAACCTAATTTCATATGTTGCAAAAGTGTACCGACATCATTCGTCCTTTCTTGGGCTTTCCACATTGCTAATGTATATGTTCCTACAATTACGAATCTAATGTTAAATAGACATTACATCAAAAGGAACGCTTTCAATTAATTCTTTCCATCTACTCCAAAAATCACTGTAATTTTGTCATGAACATAGAATGGATACCAGCCTTTTTATGGTGTTTTGGTTATTTAATTAAAATGAAAATATATTAAAGTATAATGCTCCCCGTGGCTTGACAACTGGAATAGTGGACCAAAAAACATTTTTTTTTTTTTTTTTACCCGGAGCAAGTCTGCATTCTCACAGAAACCAAACGGCAAGCACCGCCTCAGTGGTATGGTAGGCTAGGTGTTGGCCTGCCACCTCGGTGGCCACGAGTTCGATTCTCGAGCATTCCACTGAGGGGTGAGAGATGTGTATTTCGGGCGATAGACGTTCACTCTCGACGTGGTTCGGAAGTCACGTAAAACCGTTGGTCCCGTTGCTGGATCCATGCAACGTAAAAATTCTATACAAACAAACAAACGGCGAAGCAGGTCTGCACGTTGACATGCACAAATCAAACGGGACAGATTTCCGGAGAAAAATCTATAATGTATTATTTTTAAGCTTAATATTTTCATTGAAATTTTATTCCGTGGGAAGTGATGTTGGCAGCCTGCTTTAGTCTTGGTATTTGGACAAGGTGTTTGTCCTTAGTCATGATGAGTTTTCACGGGGTTTTCCCCTGTAAGGGAACTTTAAATAGGAGATAAATTCTACCACCGTATTTGTGGACTGTTGATACTGGCGGTAAAAAAAAAGCTTGTGAAGGGTTTCGTTATATTATTTTATATACAAAGGAAAAACACGCAACGCATATAAATTCTCATAATACAACGTACACGTTCAAATCACGGGAAAAATCAACAATGTAAAATAGTTATTTATAACATGTACTTACACATCATATATACACATATATAAAGGTGATGCCACGGAGGAAAATGAAAAGACGAGAATTGCCAAGAACTTCCGGTCAACAGGACCCTTTACTTGAGGCACAAGTAAAAAGGGTCATGTAGACCGAAAAGATCTTGGCGATTCTTGTCTTTTCATTTTCCTCCGTGGTATCACCATTATTTATAAATAGCATCACGTTTTATATATTTCGTGATCAAGTTATTCATATATATATTGTTTGTGTAGAATCTACCGACATTCAAATTTCGGAAATCCGTCGGTAAATAATAAACTAATCTATGAGCCTCATGGATTTGTTTTACGAAGCAACCCACACCCAGCAAGACGGCCCAATCTTGAATCACTAGCCATTATTCTAAAACAAGACTGATGTGTCGCCTCTGTCTTATTCGACTCAGGACAGAGCTACCTTCTTGAGAACCTAAGCTTTACTGAAACTTGCAACAAGTCTCAACTATCTGGTGCAAGGGTCAATGGGTGTCAGTATATTTCGAAAGCTAATGGAGTATATAAATTAGGCATAATAAAAAATTACTGTTTTATTACTACTTGCTCATTTTAATTACATATAACAGCATTCTCTGTAAAAAACAAAATGTTGCCCAAATGTAACTGTTGAATATTATTGTATAAACGTTAGGGAAATAGTTTGAAAACAAATAATTCATATCTGTGGTTAAAAGTATGTTTTATATTGAGATTCTCTCTAACACAGGATATGATTTTATGCCATTTGTTGTTGATTAACTGTACACTTTTACTGCGTGATCCGACTTCCAGCTTACTCGGGACGCGTGCAAGGTTTTTCCCTCACGCATCAGTTGTAGACATATTCCTAACTTTTAACGAAAATTAAAACGTGCTAAAATCTACGGTCAAATATAGCCCTGTTTCACCAACGAAAAATAAAATAAATATGCTACATTCTATTAGAAGTCATTTTTATGCACGGTTTAACATGTACATTATTTATTTTTTGCATTTTCATTCTAATAATTAAACCAAAAATATCCTATCCTAAAATTCCTGTATCTTTAACTCAAAGCGAAGCATCTTTTCCAGACATTTTTAGGTTCTTCCACAGACCTTTCCTAACCCCCTCCCCCAAACTAGAACAACAACAATAACAATATAAAAAACAAAGTAGTTTGTAGGCTTACTCCCCGAGTAAGCAAAAATTAATTGCTTGATTTCATCCATATCAGAAAGGTCTTAATAAATCAGTCACCCCTATTTAAGTTAAAAGTCAATTCATTTAGAATGTAATTTGAAAGAATAAACCTGTCGAGAAAGATAAAGGTAGGTTTAACAGATGCGTTAACCGTTGTAAACTCCTCTTTATGCTAATGAAAATAGCACCATTAAATCTTATATACTACAGTCTTGCCGCTATGGCATAAAGAGAGATGACTTTCCTGTCCTTTGACATAAAGACAGATGACTTTCCGATCCTTTCTCTCTCTCTCAAAAAAAAAGCATGACTTTCACTTCTGTTTTCAGAATTTATGCAAATGAAACCACTAACATCAGTCTGTCAGTCTGTAACTACCAAACAGCCTCTGGTCCGTTAACACAGTTCCTTAGTCACTCTCCCATTCCCATAGTTACTGCTCTTTTTTTTTTTTTTTTATTCAGAGTAGTTTTTTTTTCAGAGTAGGTGATTAAGGATGCAATATTCATACTAGACCGAATGACGTTAAAAAAATCTAATGCGGTTCGACTGGGTGGATCCTGATATGTCAGACACCATAAAACACAAAAGTTCTTTCGTGAATCTGATCAGAACAGAAAATAGAATTTAGGCAAAGCTCTGGGGCCTATGAGTTCATTCGAATTTTTAACGGAAATTGATACTAAAAGAGTTCGAAAGGTGTAACAGAAGGAAAACCTCAAAGCAGCTGCACCATGAAACAGTCGTTCGGAGAGGGTGGAAAATAAGATGGAAGAAAGAGAACATGAACGGAGGTACAGGAGAAGGAATGAGAGGGGTTGCAGCTAGGGGCCGGAGGGAGGCTGCAAAGAACCTTGAGTAATACCTACAGTGGATCGCGTGAGGTGCACTGACGGCCCTATCCCCCTACGGGAAGTCGTGACCTTCATGACTAGGTGCCGACCCGTCCAAATTTCATGGCTTTCTTTCCCTTTATGACCTCGCTTTTGAAATTCTTTCCTTCATTGCTTCGTTTTCCTGTCTCGATCATAGAGAACACAGACATAGATTTACTTCCTCAACGGGTCTTCTTAGATAAACATTTCATCATCATCGTTGCCTCGAACGCGAACCGAAAATTATGACATTATTCGACTGGTAAAGCGCGTCCGATACTATTCCTTCAGAATTGTTACCTACAATACTACGGGCTGCTCTACGAGCAAGAGCCCGTGCTGGCATAAGGCCAGCTTAATCTCAAACAACTACCTATAATTCCACAAACGAAGTTCCCCAACATTCCTTTCTTTAGATACTAAATGTTAAGTTCTCCAACATTCCTTTCTTTAGATGCTAAATATGGTAACATAATTAATTTATACATTGCAAACGTATAATTGCAAGCACGCATGCGCGCGTGTGGATGCATACGCGAGGGAAAATGCACTCGCTATAATAGTACTTCTGAAGGAAATGTCAAGGTCACCTTGAAGTGACAGCGTTTCCATTTGTGAAATAGACGGTGATTAGGGGTTAACGTCAAGTCCACGACGTCTTGAAACTTAACTGCGCATGCGTTATCGAAGGAAGAAGCAGCAGCTGTATAAAGAAGTTAGGGGTAGAGATTGAGTGGGTTTGGGATGAGGGAGGAACGAGATATACGAGTAGGGTTTGGTTAACAGATTAGCTCGAGACGTCCATAAAAAAAAACTTGCAAACACCAATTGACGTACAAGTTTTTGTTTCTATATGACATCACCTCTCGTTAATAGCAGCTTGAAAAAAATGTTGCTGCTTTAAAGAATTTCCGTTTCTGGGTGTTATCTAATCCCTCGAAACCTCGGGGAAATCCTGCCAAATAAATATAGGATTCATAAACTCAACCCGCCTTCAAACTGCCTTGGAGTGGAAGCAAAGACCTTCCTTCATGAAACAGGTTTCGATGTGGGCCTGAATGTTCCCCTTCAGGAACCTCAGGAGTGAGGCTTTGCCACATAACAAACCCAGTGGGGCTAACACCTGTTGCTCTAAGAGAAGTATAGGTAAAGTTCCCATTGGCCTGCTACAGAGATAAGGCGAGATTCTATTGGTCCATTCTATGTGGTGGTCGGTGCTATGTGATAAAACTTTTTTTTTTCTAAAGTCAATGCATGTGAGGAACAGGTTTCATAGAGATGGCTGAACGGATAGGAAGCGCCTCGAGGAAAGTGAGATTGCCTGAACGCAATTGGTCGAAGTTAATCATTGTACTCTTGTGGCAATGGAATCTAGGGGGAGAGTAGATACAACTTGTGTCTTCCACAGTCTTCTTTTCGATTAACGTTTTGTTTCAGATATCGTTTCTCACTTAAATAGTTTATTGTACAAAATAAATATCCTGCTTTACGGTAAATTCCTTGGGGGTCGAGTATAGGAAGGCAGAAAAGTTGCATGACGATGAAAGCAAGTTATTCCAGTGACTGGCCTAAGCTCAACCTCTCTGACTCCTAAAGTACGAACTCAAGTCGAAATGTCACCAGCAACGGAGCGAAGCTGAGGCAGCCAACAGCCGTTTTAAAACACCTACTTGCTATCGTGACATTCGGACCCATTCTCCACCTAATAACTAACGTGAAAGCTGTCCTTGAGCGTAAATTATAAACCAAGTAACAGGAAACTGAAAACGATGACAAATTAGATATTAAATAATAAAAAGCGTATATTTCATCCAACTCATTTTTGCCGAGAACTTTTTTTTTCTTTTTTTTTGTCAAGTGAATGAGCCATCTCGAGGTTTCAAGTGACGACATTTCCATTCTACTTTTTATTACTTAATAACTGGTTCTCAAATTACAACTCTCTTGAAATGAATGTCAGTGTGGCGTTCGCTGTCCTGAGGGTACATTCAGGCACAATGAACGCTCTTTCTTTATTCATTTATTTTTCATTACATTCGTTTAGTAGATATATATATATATAATATATATATATATATATATATATATATATATGTATGTAAGAGTATATTATGCATATGTATATTATATATGTATATATAATTACCTATGTATGCATATATATTATATGTATATATGCATGTATGTATAAATAGATTATATATATACACACAAACCACCATTACTGTGAATAAGGGATTGAAACTTGTAAAAAACAATATCAAAACTGCTATTTCATTGTCTTTCATTAATAAAGGTTTTCTTAACTTACACACACACACACACACACGCAGAGAGAGAGAGAGAGAGAGAGAGAGAGAGATTCCCAAGCAACGCGACTGGGTTATGCGAAGTTTACCTGTTTTTTGTTGGTGTTCAGAATTACTGTTTGGCCTCCACAGAAACTGGTAGCTTTTGTGCCGTCGACTGTTTAGTTGTTCGTGTTTATAAACCTCTTTTTATCGGGTATTTTCCGCTCTCTTCTTCCTATTCTCTAAGGTTAATACAGAATGCATTCAGTTTAATAGTTCTTAGCGTTTTGCCGTTTGATTATCATCATTGTTCGCTTAGCACGCCAAGATAAACTTTGTCAATGTCGATGCCTTTATTCGCTCCCAGTAAAAGAAAAACAGCCCGACAAGAGAATCCTGCGATATTATCAGATGACAGTCCCGCTCCCGACTGACGGCAACCCGCAACGAAAACAGGCAACTGGCAAAAGACAACCAATGCCATGAACTCGACGCGCAACCGGATTTATCCGGTGTGAGGCAGCCATTCGCTGAGGCATGGAATGTCTCTCAAGACGCCGAGTAAGCGGCGGTAGCTACACATTCGCTGATTCGACAGACGCTTAACAAGGAGGACAAAAAAACCTGTAATTGCGCGGATCTCTAACAGCATCTGGCTTTGTGTAACTGATTCATTGCAAAATAGAAAAAAAAAGTTATAAACCACTGAAGATATTGAATTAGCAAGCTCATCTGCGTACATATTTCCAGGTTGAAGAAGCATCGTCTTGTGAGGGCACGCCTATGGTGTCTGATGGAATGCGCATGGGCCTTGTGCCTGTGGGCGTAAGATCAAGTCTCGAAAAGCGAGTCTTACAAAAAGACCAGGAATATGACAAGTTGGAGTTGCTTTGGATGGGAGCCAAACACAGAAGAGGAGGAGGCACATATATACAGTTCTTAGCGAGCAGATGATAATATGTAGCGTCATACTCCGATCATATCTGTGACTCGAATTGTGAGACATACTGTATTATGCTATTGCGTGTGCGGGTATTGTTTCAGCGTTTGAGAAACTCTCTCTCTCTTCCTCTCTCTCTCTCTCTCAAACAAACAAACAAACAAATACATGTGTGAGTCTGTGTGGTTAAAAAAGTTATCTTAGTTTAACCAGACCAATGAACTGATTAACAGCTCTTCTCCTAGGGCTGGCCCGAAGGATTAGAGAATTTTACGTGGCTAGGAACCAATTGGTTACCTAGCAACGGGACCTACAGCATATTGTGGGATCCGAACCACATTATATCGAGAAATGAATTTCTAATCACCAGAAATAAATTCCTCTGATTCCTTGTTGGCAGAGTGGGGAATCGAACTCGGGACTACCGAATGTATCTGTGTGGAATTCAGTACTTGGGAATGATGGGTGGCTCCCGAGAAAAGACAAGCAACGATCACTGCCCACTCATACTTTAACAGCTATGTGGATGAACCCCAGTGAAGAAAACTTCCACTACATGACCCAAATCACAACCTACACAGAAGGCAAAGCCCTTCTACTCAAACTACACAATTCACCTGCATCCATTGCTTCCTGGATGACCCCACCTCTGCAATACCTCTCTTACCTTGGCAACAACTTATCTACCACGGGTCGTATCTCACCTTTCCTTTCGAAATAGCTGAGTAACACACACGAACACATATTTACACACACACACGCATATTATATAGACATATATGCTTAAAAATCACAGTAGATGCACGTGACTTCATTAAATAAGCGAATACCACAGGCAAATGATAGGTTGAAATCCAAGCGCTTTCGACTTTACCAAGACATTGTCATCCTTGACAATGTCTTAGTAATGACGAAAGCGCTTGGATTAAAACCTATCATTTTCCTGTGGTATTCGCATTCATCCAGTTCCAAAATAGTGCCGTGGCATATAAACATACAAATACGAGTAGAAGATCTCGCAGGAAAAGCGGAACGAAAATTCCAAGTCACTGAGCTTGCGTCTGTTTTTCAAAACATGATCACAGTCAACAGGTGTATATATATATATATATATATATATATATATATATATATATATATATATATATATATATATATATATATATATAATATAATATATAAAGTATAAAAGGTCCATTAAAACACTCGGGTTTAAAGCCGAGTGTTTTAATGGGCCTTTTATACTTAAGACGTATCCTGTTTTAAAAGAAGAATTTATCTACATACACACACACATTATGTTTATAATATATTATATACATCACACACACACACACACACACACACACACACACATATATATATAATATATATATATATATATATATATATATATATATATATATATATATGGTTTTAGTCTGTATTAGTTACTGGCCACACTCAAACCTAAGATACATTTGTTTTTATGTGTAGTTATTACTTTTTGTATACATAGTGATTTCATTAATGTGTTAATATTCATTTATCTATGGTGGGTCACTATGCCGTGACCGGAGATGATGAGTTATAAGCCACAATAATGTATATGATACTGTATTTTTTTGTATTTGGAAAAAAACAGCATCAGAATACATTATGTGGCTTTTTATTTCATTAATATTCATTTGTGTGTCAGGGATCGCTATATATATATATATATATATATAATATATATATATATATATATATGTGTGTGTGTGTGTGTGTGTGTATGTATGTATATAATATATGTGATATATATATATATATATATATATATATATATATATATACGCATCTTTATATTGTTAATTCCACAACTGGGGGATAAGAGTTTCATTACAAATATTGGCTAACCCATGACGCAAGTAGAGAACATATCCTGTCATGGTTAAAAGAGCGGCTGTATCTTACGAAATAAACTGTTGAAATGGTTAATTGTTACAGGTAAGTGGCTTAAGTGGTTAGAGGTCCTACCAAATTTCTAACCACTGATAACTGGATATATCCGGTTCCAAAGAGGCTTTAGATTCGTTATGCAAGAGAACCATTTCGCCTAAAATTAAAGAGAGCACTTGCGATCATTCGCGGGCGCACGTGAAAGAGAGAGAGAGAGAGATTGGATGATTTCCATATAGTCAGTTTTATTATTTTAGAACACTGAATGTTATAATATTCTTTTCGTTCTAGTGTTTAGGTGAATTTCATACGTTATTGTAGGGAAATTGTTTGATAAATAACATCTACTTTCATAATTTTAATATGAGTTTCTAAATTCGATTACAAAAAAGGAAGGTCTTGTATAGTCTTGGTTCAATTTTTTTAAATAAAAATATTAAGAATGAAATCCTTACAATTCCACATTTATTGGTATTCCCAAGTTTTAATTGCGAAAATTTTAAGAGCAAATTATTTTGTATAATTCATCATTCTATATGGATTTTTTTCATCTGCACCGAAAAAATATCTTTATTTCACCATTTAAAATTTCTCTCTCTCTCGTGTCATCTCCTCTCTCTCTCTCCTCTCTCATCATCTCTGGTTTCTCTCTCTCTCCTCCTCTCTTATATATAAATATATATATATATATATATAACTCATATATATATACTATATATATATAAAATATATATTTGTGAAAATTTTATCCAACATTCTCTACAATTCGTAACTATGGTATGGGTTCTACTATACCTCTATATACAATTTAGGTGACGAATACTCTCTTTATTATACATATTTATATATTTCCTTACAATATGGTTTCTTATTATCATATTAATGATGCTGTGAATAATAATACCCCCTTTATACAAATAATTTTTTAAAGGCAAATCCTGTTTTTATTTTCGAAAATGATAATCTGATAAACGTAGCATATTTTATGATTCAGTATTTCGGAATCTTACGAATTTCTTCTTCACGTCTTGAGCTACTATGTTAACATATCTAAAAGAGATCACGTTTATATTCCTATATTTTGATGGGAACATGTAATAGACTTAAAAAAAAAAAAAGTTTGATGATAGGACACCCTGACCATATGAACCTCTAACGACGACAACATTTACTTTTATTTATTCGTTTATTTTTATTTTTTTTTTTTTTCAAGTCGCTAAACGACATCGTCCAACCACTTTGACTTTCAACCATAATTTCGCAAATACCAAATCTTCATTAGTTCCCTGACATGTGATTTATTGATAACCAACGCTGTCGTAGGCTGTGACGTTGTCAGTCCATTATTATTATTATTATTATTATTATTATTATTATTATTATTATTATTATTATTATTTAGAAAGTAAAACCTGTTCATATGGAACAAGCCCACAACGGCCACTGACTTGAAATTCAAACTTCCAAAGAATATGGCGTTCATTGGAACGAGGTAACAGAAGATACTAGGAAATACATGAAAAGGAGATCAGCCATTTAAAAAAAAATCAAACGAATGAATTAATAAATAAGTAGATTATTAAAATACAAGCAGACATGTTTTAAGCTATAGTGATGCATTGCACAATCCGACGGTGTGAGAAATAAGGACCTCTGGGACCGAGAAGCTCCACGGCGAGACACATTTGCTGGACATTAACTCTGCTGTTGAGCAAATATGCAGTAATTGTACCTCGCAGTCGAACTTCTCAGTTCCAGATGTCCTTTCTTCCTCGCACAGACGGACTGTGGAACAGTCTCACAGACGAAAAGGCAATTAAAGTGATTCCTTTGCCTTAGTACCATAGCCTACTAGTAGTACGATACTCGGTTTGTTTCCATCTGTCCATCCGCCTGTGGTGTTTGGTATGGTAACACTGCGTCCCGGGCTTTAGATAGTTACATTCAGCTTACATTCAACAATATTAACAATATCCTATTTCGAATATAAACGGTGTAACTCGCATACAGTAAATTATTAAAACACTTTTCAATTGCAAATGTACACCCAGATATCCTTTTATTTACCTAAAACTTACAAATAGCGTATCTATCTAAAGCCCGGGAAGCAGTGTTACCATACAAAAACACCACAGGCGGATGGACAGATGAAAAAAAAAACAAGAGTATAGTAGTACTACTTTCGGTGTTTTAGTACAGCCTACGATGAGGGCAAATTGAGTCAAATTTCTCCGTACATTCACGAAGCACACAAGACTAATGACTCAAGAGGAATTGTTAACGATGCTGTTACCCTGAGATTTCCTGCCTCGTCATCCTTCGTTCGCGGTAAAATAAACCGCGACAGAGCTGAGAGGTGCAATCACCTGCGGTTGTTGTTAGGTAACTTAAGACAGCGCCGTTTCCTTACCAAAAACGGGGGAAGTCGGTTTCTAAGAATGATTTCATAACCGCCATTATGATGTCCATAGAGTTTCCTTTCAAAAGCGTCAACCGCATCCCCCCCCCAACACACACACACAGAGCGTGGGAATAAATTTTGTTCTTCAGAATAACAAAGTCAGTTTTATGACGTAAACCTTCAAACGATTTTTATTCTAATGACTTTCCCGTCTGGCGAATGGGTCGACACGAATGGAATGCTTTCTCAGTATTACTTATCCTGAAGAATTATGATTCTTCACATCCTTACATAAATACATCCGTTTTAGATATCTATTCGTATTTAGGTATGTATGCAAATTTGTCAAGATGTTGTGAAAAATAAATGCACACACACATATATATAATATATATATATATATATATATATATATATATATATATATATATATATATATATATATATTCTTCTGTTAAAACAGGATACTGGTTTAAATATAGTCCAAAGTGTTTGAATGGGTTTCATATATATATATATATATATATATATATATATATATATATATATATATATATATATATTACTTTACTATGGTATTGTACTGTGTACTAAATACTAAAAAGTTTCCCTATAATCACATATTTGGCTAACAGCACGCAAGCCCACACGCTCTCATTTGTCACTTGTTTTGTCTTCTCTCCAATTTTATCTCACGCCTATAGGATATGCCGCTGACATCATTCATGAAAAAAATAAATATTTCCTGTTGACAATTTTTAAAACGCCTC
This sequence comes from Macrobrachium nipponense, assembly GCF_015104395.2. Classification (NCBI taxonomy): domain Eukaryota; kingdom Metazoa; phylum Arthropoda; class Malacostraca; order Decapoda; family Palaemonidae; genus Macrobrachium; species Macrobrachium nipponense. The sequence continues at coordinate 66,458,148 of NC_087208.1, read as the reverse complement.
AGTGTCCCAGTGTTTCCTCTGAATCTCGTTTCACAAATTCAGTGTTCGCTTATCGAGTTGAATATATAAGAACTTAGGCCAAAGGCCAAGCACTGGGATCTATAAGGTCATTCAGCGCTGAAACGTAAACTGACGGTAAAATGTTTGAAAGGTGTCATAGGAGGCAAACCTCAAAGCAGTTGCGCTGAGAATCAAGTGTTAGGAGAGGGTTGAGGAAAGTAAGATAAAGAAAGAGAATATGAAAGGAGGCACAGTAAAAGGAACGAAAGTTGTTGCAGCTAGAGGCCGAAGGCACGCTGCAAAGAACCTTAAGTAATGCCTACAGTGCACCGCAAGAGGTGCACTGACAGCACTACTTCTCTATGGGAGAGATGGCTATTTGTCTGTCCGTCCGCACTTTTTCTGTCCGCCTTCAGATCTTCAAAACCACTGAGGCTAGAGGGCTGCAAATTAGTATGTTGATCATCCACCCTCCAGTCATCAAAAATATCAAGTTGCAGCCCTCTTGCCTTAGTACTTTTTTAAAAATTTAATGTTAAAGTTAGCCATGAGCATGCGTCTGGCACCGCTTTTGTGCTGACAACACAGGCCACCACCGGGCCGTGGCTGAGAGTTTCATATAGCATCTTACGCTAATACACTGTACAGAAAACTCGATTTTTTACTTCTTTTTTTATAGATAGAGGACATGACTAAATTTTTTACCTAGTATGTCCCCTCACTGTTATGAATTAATGTCCACGTGTACCTTCCTAATAGCTTTCCAATTTGATGCTTCCTTCAGTTTTCTTGAATTTAATTCAACTTTATTTAGCCGCACCTCATCTAATTGCCTTCCCATAAATGGACCAACTCGTGGCATAAAACATCACAGGATCTTAATCCATTTTGCAACAAATTCCCCAGTTTCATTTCATCATCATGTTGCAGGTTCTACTTCTCGGCCTATTCCAACCAGCCCTTACCTGACTGTTATTACCCACATTTCATCTCGTTCGTATCGATCATTGCGCCCAATATCTACTACACCTTCCTGGATGCTGGCTTCATCTGACACTGGAACATACATAATTTCTCACGTTTTCCCTCAATGTTCAACATTTAAACGACGCCTTCTTGTCTTTGCGATTTCATCTTATTCTAAATCTATGAAGTGAACAGCGTCATTGTTTTGCGCAACTGCTCCCCCCCCCCTCCCCCCACCGCCCCCGGTGAATGCTTCATGTGAATAGTCGAGCTGATATTAATGCAAATGATGACGGTCCCATGATGCATCCTGGTGTATTAGCAAGCTGAGGCCGTGATGGGTGAACAATCTAAACTCTTGTTTTCTTTCTGAAACATGACATTATCTTGATTTTACAAATTGTAAAGCTTGTGATATCCCGGCCAAGTTCAAAGGATGAAGGTCCCAGATGTGTAGTACATCTGATCACTGTTGTGTGTATGTGGGTGTATTTTTTCTTTTTCTAAAGCAAGTGCCCAATGGACAGGCAACTTAATGGGCTTGGGAGCGATGGAATGAGAAAAGAGAGAGAGAGAGAGAGAGACCTGTCTTTTTTTTTTAAGAGTGAAAACACAGAGGCAGATATAAAATTCCAAATGGTGGCAATGCAATGAAAGAAGATTCGCTGACTGGGAGGAATGGAAGATAAGTCTCGTAACCATTAATTTTTTCATTTATTAGAGCTGCAATTTTAGTCTCATCTCGATAACCTTAAGATAAAATGACCATGTTAACAAAACCAAAAGTTATGGATTATTGAATCATTATACGTTATGCATATACTGTGTGTTATTCAAAAGCAAAGAAAATGATGATCTCACCTACTTAAACAACCATACAGCGGCCTATCAAAACACATCTTAAGGCTGTGCCATTTCCGGTGTTTCGTAATTCACTCTTCACACTCATTTCGTAACTTGGTCTTTTATCAAGAACATTCTCCATCCATCCCACTGACTTCCAAGGGCAAACTTTGTTATCTGTACGAGAGCAACGTGTGGTCCCGTGGTGTTTATTTTCATGCATATTCCTTCCTGCGTAGCTCATACGAAATGAAGCAAGCAAAGCAAGACTGTAGCACAGGCTTATCGTTATGTCAGTCTCGTCTGTCTTAAAGGTTGTGTTTTGATTTCCTTCGAACCAGCGCATGTTTGCATTCGTATTTGATTTTATAGATATTCAGTTGCCTATCTACTACTTGCTCCTATATTGGAACGAGCACGTAGGCTCATACGTATGAAAGTACCGCATTAAATTTTGTGATAGAACAATGTATTATTGTGAAGTGAATATAGTCTATGTTTCAAAACACAAACCATTTTTATTTTATTTTCAGCCAATACAGTGTTTGCTCATATACATATTTGTGGATTTTCACTTATAGTCTATCATCTGTCCACTGCGCTAGTCTATGCAACACACACACACACACACACAAAACGCTAACTTTCCTAGACGGTTAAACACGAATAAAACTCTCAAGATCAAATATGAAAGTACAATTTCCATCAGTTAATGTTACATACATTTTTGTTCTTCCACTTGAAAAAAATTCTGGATGTTACAAAAAATTTCTTACCGTCATGTAAGCATCTCATTAGTGTAACCACTGAAAAAAACGGAGTCAAATCTTTGATATCGCCTGTTCTAAACCAGAGGTTTTTCATTACCACTTTTTTTTATCAGCTCAGATCTCCCATAATTATACTCTCACTGGGCCAACCTTCGTTGAAGCCTCATTATTTGTTAGTTCATGATTAGATCTTGGTTACACCTTGGAGAAGCAAACCAGGGTTTTGAGACAGCTCTGGCATACGCCTGAACAGGCTAAATAAATGTCCTGGTGATGGAAAAAACTATTTTGGGTTACGTCAACATGCTTACGTTTATTCATTTTAAATATTTGATCATTTTTTGTAACATGACATTATTTCTAGATTTGCATGAACGTAAAATTTCTGAATAAAAAATAATAATTTATAAAATTCCACACTGGAGAATGCGTGGCCATATCGGAAGTGGCATTAGCTAGAAATTTTGTGTTTCAAATTAGAGTCCTTTCAACCTACCAATGGGTTCTATTTTGATGGTGGCAGTAACCTATGGTGTACTAGAGAAGATAAAGGGTTTACAAGCGTTTTCAAATCTATTCCGATTAATAATTTCGTTTCTTGGTGTTGCGTTATTTACAAAATATTCAACCTTTGTTTTGCTGGATACAATCTGTGTGTAAACATTTAGGTTCGGCACTAAAATCTATAACGCATCCCGCTCTGTTATTATGATAAAGAAAATACATCACCAGTAGCCATTCCGCTTTCAAACCGTTCCTGGATATGAATTTAATCATTGCTACCATTCCTTAGGAGTTTACGCGTCTTCGCAAACAAAGAAATGAAGATTTTCCGTGCACACTTCGCAGGCCTGATTGCATTCAGAAGCAATCGAGGTCAGGTTAGACTAACTTTCCCAGGCTTCGGTAATGTTTACTTCGGCAAAATTTCAAAATCATAAGAGAAAGAACTTGGACAAGTACAGACGACTGAATGAAAAAAAAAAAAAAAAAAAAAATAAGACAAAGTAATGGAGAGAGAGAGAGAGAGACGTTCACCACGCCATTCTAGTTCGTACCCGATCATGCAGCGGCAATACATACATATTCAAAGGCCTTGGACACGGCGCATCTTCAGTTACTGTAACCTATCTTTAGTTTATGAGATTAACCGATAGATATGTCATGAATTATGTATGTATCATGTGCCAAAATTATGTGCAGATTTTCACGATAATTTTACCTTAGTGAGTCTGTGACTATACTCTGTTTTTTTTTTCATCTGTCCATCGCCTGTGGTGTTTTTGTATGGTAACACTGCGTCCCGGGCTTTAAATAGTTACGCTATTTGTTAGTTTTAGGTAAATAAATGGATATCTGGGTGTAACGTTTTGCAACTGAAAAGTGTTTCTAATTTAATTTACTGTATGCGAATTACACCGTTAATATTCGAAATAGGATATTATTATAATCGTTGAATGTAAGCTGAATGTAACTATCTAAAGCCCGGGACGCAGTGTTACCAAACAGAAACACCACAGGCGGATGGACAGATGAAAAAAACCGAGTATAGTACAACGGTGTTCAGATTTTGTGAAAGATAGATATAGGTATTGTTAAGTTATCTTTTACTGAGATCACTAGCTATCATCAGTTAATGCCAAACATAAAAATAATCAAGTTTAAAATGCACCGAAGAAACGATTTTCTGTACAGCGTATAATACTATATGAGCTGCGGCCAGTGAAACTTTCAGCCAAGGCCCGGTGGTGGCCTGTCTTATAGCGTTGCCACATGCACGATCATGGCTAACTTTAATTCTAAATAAAATAAAAAACTAGCGAGGCTAGCGGGCTGCAATTTGGTATGTTTGCTGATTGGAGGGTGGATGATCAACGTACCGATTTGCAGCCCTCTAATACATTCAGAGATGCAAAAGTTCCAAACAGACGGAGTAGAATAATCCGATCTCTACTTTTCAGAAGTATCTCTCTCTCTCTCTCTCTCTCTCTCTCTCTCTCTCTCTCTCTCTCTCTCTGTGTTTGATAATCAAATTCATATAATGCTTTCACTGAAAAGAAGCACTTTACTACATGAAAAGAACGACAGAAGTACCATTGGGGTTCCATATTTATGGCAACAGGCAACTTTCCACCGTCTCCTGATGCAACTGCTGTTCTAAACTGTCTAAAGCGAACGTGATTTGCATAATGGCATCCAGTCTTACCAACCTTCAAGCCAATTTCCATTCTAAATATGATCATTACCATTTTTAATGTAACTTTCTTTAATAAATAAATAAATTTATAAATACATGAGTAAATTAGTAAATAAATAAATAAATAAGAACGTTCTATATTTAATTAGCCTTAGCTAAAAAGATTTAAAATATTTCTATTTAATTTTATATATCTAATTTTAACACTTATTTATTAACTGTTAATTATGAGAGAGAGAGAGAGAGAGAGAGAGAGAGAGAGAGAGAGAGAGAGAGAGAGAGAGAGAGAGAGAGAGAGAGAGAGAGAGAGAGAGAGAGAGGTTTCTGGAGTTTTATATGGATATGACTTTTCAAGATTGTGCTTTTCTCGAGAACCCGACCACCATATCGTAATGAACTGCTCCAAGAGGCTATGCTTTTGATTAACTTGTCTGCCTGATTGTCTACCTGCATATTAAATAGGAATATGTGGAAACTATCGAACTGACCTCTACGATACTTTTTAAATATTCTCAGTGTCCCGCGAAACAACAAATCTGATTGTGATATGAACGAAAAGAAAGCGTTAAGTTTCTGCTGTGAAAGAAAACGTTAACTTCCTGCTATCTGTAAAAGAAAACGTAAATTAGGCAGATTATGTGGTTAACGACGCTATCTCCTCATCATATTCTTGCACGTAAAATAAATAATAGATTATTATCTAGTAAATACAGTAACTGTATTGGTGGAGGCTTCTAACATCTGACTGATCTTTCTGCTTGTACATATTTCTATTAGAAAGCAACTTTTACTGTCATCAATTTGCCCTGAATGGTTTTTCTTCACTTTGGAAAGCTGTTTAAGTTATGTTACGAGTTCAATAGCATTTTTATAGCCTGGTAATTCTTTATTTCGTCGGCACTCTTTTATAAATACTAGTTTAAGCGCAATGATAAAATCATAATTAGGAACATAGAGACGAACCTGTATAAAATTAATGCAGGTGAGGCAGCAATTAATTTTAATAAAAAAAATTTAAAAGAGGGTTTACTTCCAGCTTATTATCATTATCATTATTCCTGCTATCAGCCTATCCATTCCTAATACGGTATAAGGCACTGAGCACACATGACTATGAGCATGATGCTCCTACAGATTCTCTCAGAACACCAATTTTCATCCGATTAGTGATTCATCACCTGACGTTATTCCCTTTCCTCTAATTATTTTGTACCACAGACACACTGGCGAACCTCAGATGTACAGTTACTTTCGCCTCTCGGCGGTGAGGAGAGCGACATCTTGTGGTCTCTTTGCCTGAGGCCAGAATGTTGTCACTGCTTTCGGCTTGCCTTATATAATACTCGCATGTTTGACAGCTGGTTTCCTTAATAATCAATGTATATAGATATATATATATATATATATAGATATATATATATATGTATATTATATATATATATATATATATATATATATATATATATATATATATATATATATATGTGTGTGTGTGTGTGTGTGTGTGTGTGTGTGTGTGTGTGTGTGTCGCTAAGGAACACTTGATCCCAGGAGGATAGTACTAAACATGGCAAAACAGTGATTCATTTACAATGTTTCGCCGTGTTTAGTACTATCCCCTAGCTGATGGATCAAATGCACTTAGGGACATTTGATTCCCCAAGGGCTAGGAACACGGCAAAAGTGTTTCATCTACACTGTTTCGCCGTTTTTAGTACTAGCCCCTGGTGGATCAAATGGATTTAGGGAACATTTGATCCCCCATGGACTAGTACTAAACGCAGTGGAAATAAATTTAACCACCCAAGGGCTAGTACTAAACACGGCGAAACAGTGTAGATTAATCACTGTTTCGCCGTGTTTAGTACTAGCTCTCGGGGATCAAATGTACTGTAACATGTATACATTATCATTATTATTTATAAAACATATTTTGAATACATAAACTGTCAATATGTAATACCAACCCAATAGCCAAAAGTGTTCAAATGGTGAAACCAAAAGTAAAATGAAAAATGATCACCAAACCCTTTTGTGACCCATGCGTTAAAATCCTATAGGCATACAGATTTTAAAAAACGGACTTGTTAAATCCTATTCTAACACATACCTAGAAGCTTCATGTTAAATAAGACAAATAAGCTTAAAAATAACGTCTATACAAAACATCCAGATTTGAATTTCTGAAGCATCACTTATGCCTCAGACTGTACGTTGAAAGTCTCTGAAGCCTTTTGCTGTTATGCGATATACACAAAACGCGCATGCGCACCCACGCACAACAGAATCACGTAATCACAGGTGAGCAAGATGTGGGTAATGAAGTGGAACCGAAACCGGATATCTTAGCGATGTCTCTGACTGATGATCGACTTTTTTTTTTTTTCATTCTTTTTGCATCTGAATTTTCTTCTTATAATCGTGTTTGGTGAGAACTGACAGATAGCACTGGTTAACATGTAGTACTTTAAATCTCTCTCTCTCTCTGTTTTATTTTAAAGTTTACCGTTTACCCAGATATTCCATGACAACCAGTTTTATTCGAGGAAAAGTGTAATCTATAAACAACCACATTCCAAAATGCTTATTGCATATCGTGCAAGACTCAGCAGAAATAATGGACAGCCAAACAGTAGACCTAGTTGGGAACTTCTTCAATCATTGTCCATAAGTTCCCGGTGCAATTAAACAGGCGTTTTAAAACCAAAGCGATTACGAAAGTCGTATAAAACTCAAAATCATTTCCTTCGCGGCACGTTTGTGAATTCAATTTGTCTCACCCAACACAATACGGAGGTCCCGTTTAATCAGTACATCTTTATTCTTGAGGATAACAAAACAGTAATAACGACGTGTAATGAACAACAAGTGGCTATGCAAGGTGTCAATGGCAAGGGCATTAATCCTGTTTACATTACGTGGTCTTTGTACAGTAAGTTCCAGAAGTGAAGCGACAAATCTCAGAATTGATCGTACTTCTATAGAAACTTATGGGGTTGCCAGTTAGTATATTTTATTCCAATTATTGTCATCCTATTTATCTGATAAAACGTATCAGTGATTAACTGTATAAGCGCACAAAGTATTTCCCCAGT